>NC_052320.1:5592773-5793687 GCF_016432855.1 Salvelinus namaycush | reverse complement strand
AGATTGCAACTCCTCCCCCTTTGGCAGTTCTATCTTGACAGAAAATGTTGTAGTTGGGTATGGAAATCTCCGAATATTTGGTGGCCTTCCTAAGCCAGGGTTCAGACACGGCAAGGACATCAGGGTTGGCAGAGAGTAAAAGAAACTTAGGGAGGAGGCTTCTGATGTTAACATGCATGAAACCAAGGCTTTTTCGTTCACAGAAGTCAACAAATGAGGGTGCCTGGGGACCCGCAGGGCCTGGGTTTACCTCCACATCACCCGAGGAACAGAGGAGGAGTAGGATGAGGGTACGGTTAAAGGCTATCAAAACTGGTCGCCTAGAGCGTTGGGGACAAATTTCTGGGCGTGGTAGAATAGATTCAGGGCAAAACGTGCAGACAGGGGTATGTTGGGGTGCGGGTACAGTGGAGGTAAGCCCAGGCACTGAGTGATGATAAGAGAGGTTGTATCTCTGGACATGCTTGTTATAAAATGGTTGAGGTCTGTAGCTAAGAAAGTGTACTGTAGCTAAGAAAGTAATAATTTTAAAAAAGTAAAATCATACTGACCTCAATCCTATAAAAAAAACTTTGTGGGCAGAACTGAAAAGGAGTGTGCGAGCAAGGAGGCATACAAACCTGACTCAGTTATACCAGCTCTGTCAGGATAAATGGGCCCAAAATTCACCCAACTTATTGTGGGAAGCTTGTGGAAGGCTACCCGAAACGTTTGACCCAAATTAAACAATTTAAAAGGCAATACACTCAATTAGTATTTGGTAGCATGTAAACTTCTGACCCGCTGGGAATGTGATGAAAGAAATAAGAGCTGAAATAAATCATTCTCTCTACTATCATTCTGACATCACATTCTTAAAATAAAGTGGTGATCCTAACTGACCTAATTAAGGGAATTTTTACTACGATTAAATGTCAGGAATTGTGAAAAACTGAGTTTAACGTATTTGGCTAAGGTGTATGTAAACTTCCGACTTCAACTGTATGTAATGTGGTAGAGAACACAGTATCCGAATATTGCAGTCTTACTTAAGAGGGTCCTTGTGGTTATTGTCAATGCTGTCAGCTTCACTGTCTGGTCAAGAGCGAGTGGTCCCTGCTCACCCTCACTCTGTAGATGAGGACAGCTGGACAGACAATCCTCATCAGCTCCCCTGGACTGTGACTTGGCTCAATGCAGTGGAGGAATGTACAGGAATGGGACCATGCACTTAATAGTAAATGCTCCAATTTACCTGGAATAGCAACTATTATAAAAAAGAACAGCTATCAGGACACCGGAGAGTAAAAAATGAGCTGTTAAATATGGTGCAACACATTTTGTTGTGCATGGTCTCCGATAAATAAAATAGGAGGTTAAAATATGTTGCCAATGCATATGTGTAGAAAGAAAAAAGATGGTGCAGAAACATTTCACACCTAGGATGAGGCTGGCTTCACTGCGGCCACTGTCCTGTTTGTAAGTCGCTCTGGATAAGAGCGTCTGCTAAATGACTTAAATGTAAATGTAAATGTCCTGCTCATGGGTCTCAGTGCAGTTGTATCCACTGAGCAGAGATAGGAAGGCCTCAGGAGAGGGACCAGATGAGGCCTTCCTCAACTGGGCCTGGAGAGCCATGGCATTCCACCTAAAGTGCTCCACGCAGAAGGTCACCCTGAACGTAGACATAAGAGTCACACTTCAGATAAGAACTAAGGTCACAGAGAATCACAGATGGCGCAGATATTCCCAATGTATTTATGGCAAACAAACTTGAAAAGGACTCTTCATTGATACACTTCAAGGGATTTCCCCAATTTAAGCCTACATACAACATGTAGTTGTTGTTTTGAGAGCTGGATAGAAGACATTTATATCCAAATTGCTTCACTCACCATTCTTTATTGTCAACCTTAGGGGCTGCATTCGGGAAGCGCTTGCCATTCTTGTTAGACACATAACGACACTGTCTGTAGGGGGCGTTCTTGTCCTCCAGGACGTGTTTGATGCAGAATTCCCACCAGGCGGGGCTGGGAGCAGGGCCGCTGGGTGAAGGAACAGGCCTTGGGCTCTTGGGTACGGGCAGTCTGGGACAAACGGCCCCAGCTTGACGGCAACACGTGGATCCTTATCCTGTTCATTAGTGGTTCTGGAAGGGAAATACATACTTTAGGTGAGCAACAGGTGCTGAAGCAGCAACGATACAGTTAAGCGTCAACATGGTTAGTCAGCTGAGACTAGGGCAAAATATGTGATGGCAAGCAGAGAATACAGGGGGCACTAGAGTGCATCTTGCTACTACCACAGTACAGTAAACATGGGACATGTAAAGTTGATTTGTGTGTGTTGTTCACGGACCTGACCTTAGGCTTTTTTAGGGCATTTTCACACAGTTTGACTATGAAGACTTTAAATAAATTTGAAAATTTGTAGCTACTTTAAGTTAATAACTTCAGTCAACACGTTAAGAGATAAAGCAGATTGCGTTCATTGCACCTGTCACATGACGAAGCTTACCGTAGTTCCCCAGAACAGTTGAGCCAGTCATGTGTGTTTGTAAACAGCACAACGGGAGAAAACGAGCTGGTGAGGCACAACCTGTGAAAGAGAATGTATTGGAGCTATGTCTTTTTCACAAAAGATATCAAGACCACTTCAAATGTTATCAAGAACTTTAAAGTCAAGTTGCATGAAATGTTATTGCTCCGTTTCTTGCCAGAACTTGTATCAAATAAAGCAATATCTAATCAAAAAAATAATAATCATATAACACCAACAGCCTGCAAGCGGAGAAATCAATATCAAACAGTTATGATGCAACTACCATCATGCATATTGACACAAGTACGTACTTTGGGTGTTTAAAAATACCAAAAAAGGTAGAACACTGGATCTACACAATCAGTTTGTGGTCAGAGGATCCCACTGCAAGTGTCATAGTGAGTTTGAAGTGGAGTGGTCAGACCATGGAGACTTACATCACTGCGGACGTCTGGTGAAGGGTCCTGAGGGTTGAGGCATGCATGGGTCACCTTGATAACATGCTCCAACTTGCGGGGCTGTTCCTCAACCTTTGCAGCCAGGAACAGTGTTGCTGGAGCTATGACCTAGGGGTAAAAAAAAAAAAGTTGTACATTTTGATCAAAACTGGTGTCTTGTTAGTGCTACGCATTATGCATTTATGCTGTCCATGGCCTGACAGAAAAGTAAATGCAAAGGGCCTACAATCAGCAGACAAGGGTGAGTTAATCTATAACATATTCCCGGTTTGGACGTGGGATAAAGAATATCGCCTCGTCTGGGGACTGTTTTGTATTATTGCAGGTGTGGTGGTCTGGTCGCTTTTACAGTCGCGGAATAACCACCCTTCAATCACCCTTCAGTAGTGGATAATTCAGCCTACCAATTGAGGAGCTGTGAACGTCAGACGACCATGTCCCCTATGAAGAACTCCGGGGCCTGCTGTGGAGTGTTTCTACCTCCCTGCCTGGCTGTATCAATGCTCCCTCCGCTCAAGATAAAGCCTTTCTGAACGGCCCATCTGAAGGTGTGGAAGACGTCGCCCAATAAATCACAAATATTTGTTTCCATTTTAAAAGCGACCGAGATTCTTCTTAGAAATTGCTATTTAAAATAAATCCATTACTATTCTTATTACTACTCAGCAGAATGACCCAATACTCACAAACCAACCCGGTCTCAGGACATTTCATATTATCCTGTATGTAAATCCGAGTCACTTGGTGTGTATTAATTTGTGGATGTCCATCATACATTTTATGGTATGAATTTGAAAAACATATGGTACGAATTATATCTAGGTGGCTAGCGTTAGATGACCGTTGGCTAGGTTAAGGGTTAAATTAGAGTTAAGATTAGCAAAAAATGGTTAAGGTTAGGGGAAGGGTTAGCGAGCATGCTAAGTAGCTAAAAAGTAGTTAAAGTTGCTAAAATGCTAATGTCTGAGATTTGAACTCTCAACCTTTAGGATGCTAGACATTTGCGTTTAACCTCCCACCCCACCTACTTTATTTTTGTTGTGGGGGGGGAGTCCCGGATTTACATTCACTATGTTGCGTCTAGTCAACGAGACAAGGCTGCATAAACTCTTCCCTTTACTTGTCTGGCTTCCTATATTGATACTGATTAGTGAGAAAGGTCCTGACTTGTCAGCTCACAGGTCTGGCAATGTAAGCACATGGTCCAGCATGCTGTTTCAGGCCGCTATCTTGGGGGACCCAATGAGGCGGGTGCCCTGCTACCAGGCCGTGTACTCCACTTGGTACAACTAGATGATAATCAAGTAGCAAACCCATAGAAAGAATCCCAGAAAATAATTGAAAACGACTTTAATGACAAAATGTAATGCAACTGATAATTGACAAATGTAACAGTTTAACTTTATGGCATCCCCTCGCTTGACTCGGGCGCGAACCAGGGACCCTCTGCACACATCAACAACGGTCGCCCACAAAGCATCGTGACCCATCGCTCCACAAAGGCCGCGGCCCTTGCAGAGCAAGGGGAACCACTACTTCAAGGTCTCAAAGCGAGTGACGTAACCGATTGAAACACTATTAGCGCGCAGCACCGCTAACTAGCTAGCCATTTCACATCCGTTACACAAGCTATATACAGTACATTTCAGTTCTGTTTGAAACTAAATAAAAACATAAAACATCTGTAAATTCCACAATTTACAGTCACATTTCCAAATCGTTCAGAAAGCTTCCGTTTCTTTGCCCGTGGGAAAAAAATTAAACCACAAAAAAAAAATCTCTACGGTATTAAGTATCAAAGAAATTGTATAATACCTGTATTGATTCAATACAGAATGTGAAAACATACCTCAACGTCAGGTGTAACCGCAGCGAGGATCCCAAATCTTTCTTTCCGCTTCTTCAGCTTTTCATCTTCCTCAACCTGTAACACACAAGCATTTTTCTACACCCACAACAACATCTGCTAAATGTGTATGTGACCAATAAAATGTGATTTGACATATGGTCTTAAATATTTAACTTGGAGGTGGCTTAATCAGAAATGCTGAAGTGTAATAATCACAAGGTTTCAATTGAGTATTTCTTTCAGGATGCCCTGTAGTCAAAAATACACACTATACAGTTCATTAGGTAAACCACCCCATTCACGAAAATGGATCGCCCCTACAGACAGTGTGTTACTTGGCTGTGGCTTGTTATATAAAGCAGGCAGAGGCATTCAGTTACTGTTCGATAGAATGTTAGACTTGTCAAAAGGAGTGATCTAAGCAACTGAGTGTGGTATAATCTACGGTGCCAGGTGCACCGGATCCAGTATCTCAAACTTCCGCACTCCTGGGCTTTTCAAGCATGACGGTGTCTAAGGTTTACCAAGAATGGTGCAGAAAACAAAAAAACATCTGGTCAGCAGCACTCCTGTGGGTGAAAACATGTTGAGGTTAAAGGAGAATGGCAAGAATGGTGCAAGCTAACAGGCGGGCCACAAACAGGCAAATAACGGCGCAGAACGGCATCTCGGAACACACAACTCATCAATCCTTGTCACAGATGGGCTATTGCAGCAGACGATCAGACCGGGATCCATTCCCATCGGCTAAAAACAACAAGTGGCTCCAGTGGGCACGCCATCAAACACTGGACAATTTGAGGAGTGGAAAAACATTGCATGGGACATGACAGCGAATTCAGTTTACTTGAGTGGCCTGCGCAGTCCCCAGACCTCAACCCAGTAGAGCATCTTTGGGATGAGATGGAAAAGGCTGTCCGCAGCATGAATGTACCTCCGTACAATCTGCAACAACTGCGTGATGCTATCGCACTAACATCCCTGTGAAATGTTTCCGACACCTTTTAGAAAGCCCTGATGAATTCAGGCTGTTCTGGAGGCAAAGGGGGGGTCTAAGGCAGTACTAGATAGGTGTACCTAATAAGCTGTCCAGGGAGGATAGAAGCTGCCCTATCCCTAGGCGCTCACCTTCTTGGAAACTGAAGAAACGTTCCCGCCAAATCGCTCTGCTCGCTTTTTTAGCTGTTCAACGCTGACCGCCTACACAGAACATAGAGATAGATGTTTGATTAAATCTTCTGGGTCACTTATGGTTACATTATGTAAATGAGGGGAGGTCACTGTTTATCACATATTTGGATTACTCACAGTGGATTTATTCACAGTAACACCTTTGATAGAGAGAAACACTCATTAAAACCAGAGTGCAAATGCAGGAGAAAACATAATTACTTGTGATAATGAGGTTGTTCAACCCTTGTTTATAAACTGACTGCAGGTTATGGTTCTTGGATTTAAAAAAAAATAAAACCACACATGAGAACTGTGAAAATGACTGGAAGATTCACACTGACCTGGGCTGGAAGTTGGAGGTGCAGCAGCGGGCAAACCAAACCTGAACACAATACATATTTAATCAAATCAAAGTTTATTTGTCACGTGCGCCAAATATAACAGGTGTAGACCTTACAGTGAAATGCTTACTTACAGCTCTAACCAATAGTGCAAAAAAGGTAAAGGTAAAGTAAAAAGACAGGCTATATACAGTAGCGAGGCTACATACAGACAGGTTAGTCAGGCTGATTGAGGTAGTATGTACATGTAGATATGGTTAAAGTAACAATGCATATATATATGATGAACAGAGTAGCAGTAGTGTAAAAGAGGGGTTGGCGGGTAGTGGGACACAATGCAGATAGCTCGGTTTGCCAATGTGCGGGAGCACTGGTTGGTCGGCCCAATTGAGCTAGTATGTACATGAATGTATAGTTAAAGTGACTATGCATATATGAGAGTAGCAGCAGCGTAGCGTAAAGGGGGGGGGGGGGGGGGGGTTGGGGGGGAACACAATGCAAATTGTCAATATAGGTTAATAGATATGCCCAATCAATAGTGTGGGGAATATTTGTGGGATACTGACCGGGCAGCACGTATGGCCTTCTTGTCATCAGCTGACGCAGGGACATTGAAGCGTTCTGCTCTTTTCTGTACCCTCTGGGAAAACAGGATAAAACATTTTAATTATAAGGTTAGCACACCACCATTGCATTGAAAACTTGTCATGACTGGTGCAGCAAGCATCATATTACCTCATCCACAGACGCTGGGGGTGTGATTTTTACCACTTTCTTTTCAGCCGTCCTGAAACACATTAAAATCACATGAATAACATATTTCAATAGGGACATCAGATCATCAGGAAAATGGAGAGAAAATGTCACTCTTCAATGTGTGTTCACATAAAAGGAAAAAACGTACTCCTCAGACACTATGGGTTTCTTGTCATTATCCTCAGTGATGGCATCCTCTTTCGTGAGGTCCTACATGTTTAAATGCATAAAGCATCATCAAGAAATGCACCTACGATTTTACATTTATTTTCCTAGCAGATATTTCACCAAAGCAATTGCAGCATGTACAAAGTGACTTTATACTGTATGATCAAAATTCTACTGGACATGGTGGAACCCATCTAATCCATACATGAAGTGCCATTGCTGCTATAGTGGTTTAAAACCAGGCTTACCTCTGGCTCTTCTCCCAGAACATCATCTTCATTTAGGCCCATGTCATCCTCTGTTTAGGATGAAAATCAAAACAGACCTTTAAGCAATCCATACTCAGTGGGACCCAAAACACTGAGAAATACGTCTGCTTTCTTTTCATCTTTGATTTCATTTGCAGCCAGCCAACGCTCAAAACGCTCCAAATAGGAATCAAAATCCTCTTTTGTATTCTCAAACTCGGGTACTCGACCAATGGTTGCCATTTTCACAGTTAATTGTTCCGTTTCCTTATTCCTTAATTTTCATCTAATTCTTCACTTCAGAAGTTTCTGAAATTACTTCATTCACTGCACTCATTTGTAATAATGTACACACCGTGTTACGTTCCATCTTTTTCTTCACAAGATTTCTCCACTGAGATCGCCTAATTTCAATGGGTTCAATGAGTTTTTATTTATTTAACCACCAGAGGGCAGTGTCGCTATTCTGGACTCCAATAGTCTTGCTACTTGGCAGCTCCTGAACACTGTACCTGCTAGCAGTGCTTAGCCTTTTTTTACTGGCGAAAGAAAATAAAAAAATAACTGACGAATTAAATAATTATTTTGAGTTTCATTACTAACGCAACATTCTTCCCTTCAAGCAATGTCCGTTAAATAAGTTTAATCACCTCGTCGCCACTGTAATATTTGTGTTGTGGAGAAATGACCAGGCAGGAGACGGGAGTACAGTTAGTTTTCGTTAGTCAAAACCTCTCAAGCTCTACAGTTCCCGGGCACACTAGTGCGCATGTGCATTTCCTATTTGGTGTAGTAGTAACACTGTCGTAATACATCACCGCTTACTAACAGCATAGTAACTAATATAAACAGATGTAGATCCCAGATACTACATGAAAGAGCCGATAATTTGGCTTCCTGATTTGCATAGCCTACTGTTATTGCTTTTTGAGCCCCAGAATCCAGATATCGATTATCTGCTGACAAATTATAAAAATATTCACTGAAGATGGTAATTGCTCAGTGCAGGAACAATCTAGTGAGGAGCCTCAGTCTAGTTCGCGCTCATTTTTTCAGTGCATTACATTTCTTTCTCAATTTGTTTTTGCAGGATCTAATAATCTGGTCAGGTAAAAATGTATTTGAACTCAAATTTCACGATGTGGTAGGCAACTTTTTATGATTTAAATTATATATTGACAATTTTATCATGGTTTTAGGTCAATTCCTAAGAACTACTGAACGAAAAGCCCGTTGGGAGCAAAATTAAATGATACTAGTAACCGAAAAGACTCGGAATGCCCGTTACGACGATAATTAAATGCGGAATCTGTTTCATCCATCAGAAATCGACCCGTCTGCTTCTTCAGTAAAATCCCAACCGCTTTGAGTTGGTACATTGCTATCATAAATCTTTTTTTGTTTTTGTGTGTTAAATTCGTTGTAACTTTAGTAATTTGCTTTGACACAATGAAATGTATAGCCCAGTTTTTCATGTAAAATATATTTATTGATAGGCCTAAATCGTTCATTATATACATTGATCCTTACTCTTTTTATCCAACAGATTTAGAAGGGAAAAATTAAACAATGTGACTCCAATACATGCGGTATAATCAATGGAATTTCGGATATGCCAATGCGTTGCGTCACAGATGGTACAGTATTCTCACTACATTATGATGCATATGTATTGACAAATAATCATGTTCAGAGGCATTTTGCTCTTTACTGTCATGCTGTGCAATGGAGAACGACGTTTTTAAAAGCTGTCAGGTAAACACTTTTGCTTTCACCTTTGCATTTTGCTAAACTTGTAAACAATTGTCTAGCCTAAGTATTGTGTAATTGAAAAGGTAAAATAGATGATTCTGTACTCCAATAATATGAAGTCTGAACATAAACAGTAGGACTATGTGAATCAAGCCTAATTGTCATCAAAGTTTACAAGTCCCATGCTCTGAACTGAGCTACAAAGGACTACAAAGTGAACTATTCTTGTGTGATGAGTAACCTTGCCAGAAATGTGTGTTATCTGTCTGAGCTCATGCCTAGATTTAAGCTCAGTGGGCTAACACAGTCTTGTGACATGCAGATTGACCTCGATTCAAACCCAGTCAGTCTCATGGTTGATGCTAGGCGGTATCCTTGTGACATCCTATGGATCCGACCCCTGGCAACAACCCTCTGGCCAACACACACAGTGAGGGAGTTCTATTACGCTGGCCCGGGTTGAACCAGGCAATGGCCAGTCACATCATTGGGTGAAAGCAGGGAGGAAGGAGCACCCTTCTCAATACAACAGTAATCTGCGCCAGTCGGTCATGTTGTCAACAAGGCAGCATGGTGCATCTTCCAGAAACACATCTCTTTTGCATAAAATAGATGTTTGAATTTTCAAACTAGTTTTCATTGGAAAGGCAGATAAAGCGTTTTTATCAAAGCAATCACTTTTGCATGTGAAAACACATAATCCTACTCATCACTCCATGAGCTTAATAATTACGTCACTTTTGTTTTGAGCCGACTTCGCCTTCGGCCAGAGCGGGGCACCTGGCTCACCCCCGGGAGGCGGTGCGGTTCCAAAACGAATGCAATCACTTTTCACCCAGTTCAAACTCCTCCCACCGAGGTAACCCGGGCCACATAAACTAATCCCCTCAGTCTTGTGGTGTGGATATGATCTGGGTTCAATCACAGTCAGTCTCATTGGTGCCATTGGACCTTGATCGCACAGTTGATGTCGATCAGCTACTGGGGTGTTGTGAGAGGAGGTCAGGGGAGGGGTGAAGTGTAGCGGTGGTTCCGTGAACAGAATAACCTTGCCTAATACTTGAGCTGGAGCCTAGGCATTCGCTCAGCAGCATATATCCATAAACATCATGCCAGCTGATTCGTGATTTTGACTGGCTGAGAAATGCTGTCTGCCTCTCTCTCTCGTCCCAAAACCCGACCCCTACACGTTCATTACTATGGGACAGTTGGAGATCAAATTTGAATATTGAAACAATGTTGCAAATGTCGGAGAGACAGACAGCAAGGTTTATACAAATCTCTGCTGTTGAAAACTCACTGTTAGTATAAAATAATTGTTAAATAATGTCTAGATGCTTTTTACAGTGGAGATCAAGTTTTAACTTCCCTGCCTGGACTGACGAGACAAAACCAATCAGCATTCAGGATTAGATCCAGCCGTTGTATAAAGAGCAAATATCACAACATAGGTTGTAATATGGCTTTTTTACTGTCTTGGCTTTGTCGTGGAAAATCGTTTTACAAATATAACACTTACAAGAACTTGTGAATTCAATAAAGGCTTTTTAATACAAAATATCAGAAGTCGTCTCAGTCCGCGGAAAAGACCAACTTCCATAAGCACTGGCTCTGTTCTTATACACATACATCAAATGAGTCCATCCCACATGCAAATGAAGTTCCTTCCCTTAGTCCATCTGCCACCATTATCTTTCAGTTTAAACTTCCTGCTTGTTCACGCCCAATAACGCTCATATCTGCTTTCAGTTAGGTTATAATGGTGGCAGGACCCCTTCTTGTCCTAAAAATAATATATGTCCATCTATCCTATGGGCCTATGTCTTTGGCCTTCGTACTTATGTTTAGCTTGGTGTGCTCTTTGGTATGTTTGCCCTTATTAGGATCAGCAGACTATGTGTCCCTCTAACATTAGTGTGTCCAGCTGTCCTATACGCCTATGTGTCGCCTTCTCCTCCTGTGGTCTGATGTACAAATTTATATCTGTCCCTATATGTACCATTTACTCCCACAGCTTCCCCAGTGATTTTACACATGCACCGCTACTGGTCAGACACAGGTCACATAATTAGAATCTCTGTGGCAACAGTAGCCTGGGCCCAGATCTGTTTGTGCTTTTGTCAACTTCATTGCTCTTATAGCTAAGCCAAAAATCATATTTGGCATGACAGTGAGTGGCAGGGAGTTGATATAAAAACAAATAGACTGGCACTCAGGCTATGGCAACAGTAGTTCATTGGGCGTCAACCTATGATGACATATCAGGCTCGCCGCCATGTCATAATGGTCGGATGAACTATCACATGTGAGTTTGTAAGAAATACATTATTGCTATGTTGCTGTTTTCAGGAGAAGACCTCAAAGCCCCTGTGTCAGATACCCTCGCGATCAGAGAAGCAAACTCGTCCACTGAAAGGGAAGCCTCCTCAGATCATGATAGAAACAAAGCCGTCAGTGAGCAGCAGATTGCCTGCCATGACAAAGCTTCCGGTCCTACCTGGGGTCGCCTTTAAATTTCATAGAGCCAGCCTGGGTAAAAAGGTAAGCAGAACATATATTTAACAGGATACAGTATAACATTTTTTAAAAGAACATGCATACAATAGAATGGTGCAATAGAATAGAAGAAGGGTCCAGTAGAATGGTGCAGTAGAATAGAAGAAGGGTCCAGTAGAGTGGTGCTTTAGAATGGAAGAAGGATCCAGTAGAATGTTTATTTTTTTTGTTTATATCCTTGTTCCTTCAGTTGTATCAGCCTACATCTGATTTCAACCTCAGTGACCCAAACTGTCACATTATGAGGCCGACGTACAACAGCTTGCATGACCCAAACCTCAATGAATACTACCATCAGAAGGAAATGCATGAGAAGTTAAAGAAGCGAAACTTCATCACTAAAGAGGACAACGTAAGTTTGAAGTTAATATTATTGTTTCTGAACAGTGTAGTAGAAGACTGTAAGCTTTACCGATAGTTAACTCCAGGAGTATTATAGCAGGAAACATTTTGATTCTCTCTCTTCTCAAGGTTGTATGCTCATTAAAGGAGTATAACACATACAAACATTACCTGGATACGGTCAAGACTGACCATCATAAAACGTACAGCAAAAAGTTGGTATGTGGGCAGTATGACTGCGTTCTTAAATGTGAACTTCTGTGAAGATCACACGTGTGATTCATCACTCTAAAAACAATGTAACATGTATTTTATTAGGTAGATAAGTGTTTAAAATGTACAACATTTTTATTTATCCTATTTAAGAAGGAACAGATACTGAGAATGGTTCAGTTGCAAGAGGAAGGACATATACCTAAGGACGTTACCCTGGAAGATATGATAGAGTACTTACTGAATAAAGGAGCACAGAACCTGAAGCATCTGCAGTCAACCATTGGTTCCAGGTAGGCAAGAAGTGCATGAGGTAATAAAGTAGAGTTATATAGGCCTACTCTGTGTTGGCAATGTCATGACTCATCTGTTTAATGTATTGATAGGGACAGGGGACAGAAATATGGCCTGCAAACTGCGTTGTATGACCAAGAGAGAGAGTTTAAAGAGGATTGGGTTTCTAAGGAGCGATCTAGGCTGAAACTCATTGAAAAGGATGTGAGGCACGATTTGAACAAGGCCAAGTATATGAAAGAGGCCAAAGAAAAGCGCATCAGAAAGGTACAAATGTCACACTTTCATCATACTTCACAAAACTACCCACAATTATTTTCAAGTTTGAATAAATCATGAAAATTAAGAAATAATTTTACCTCAACTTTTGTGGATGCTAAGTTGCTATTTTTGGACTCTATGTTCTTCACAGAAAATCTGCATTATGGAACAAAAACAGGCTATTCAGTTGAGGAAAATGGAAGAGGAATTGAAAAACCTCCAGGAGTTTGAGAGGTTGAGAGAGGCCTCTATCAAACCAAATAAGCTGCTGGAAGAAATATTTGAAAAACCAGGTAAGATTTCATTTGAATTCATCACACAGTTAAGTAATGTTTAAATGACTATGCCAAATGCAACCTACAAGGAGCAGTTGAATGTGTTGTGCTGTATATCATATCGTATTTTGTATTTAAAAAATTTAAAAATCTATTATAGCATCTGCTCAGCCTGCTCTCAAACCTGCTCACTCCAAAACTGTAAAGAAAACAGTTTCTCTGTCAGGTAAGAACATTTCCTTACTAAAGAACCATAATTTCATTACGAAATATCTTTCAGAGTATGTTCATAGCCAGTGAATGCTATATTAAATCAAATTTTTAAAATGTGTGTGTGTTATTAATAGGGAAATCTAAGGACAAGCCAGCCATGCTACAGAGGAGACCAAGCCTTGCACCACTCCAGAGGAGACCATGCCTGGATGGTCTGGCACCGCTGAAGGGTTTCCAAGAACCTGTTTTTAGGATCTTCAAAGCCATCAAGGGACAAAGCATCCCAGACAGAGCTCAGCTGAAATCTGTCATCCTCGACCACTTAGGCTCCAAGCTTGTCAGGAAGCAGCTGGCGGAGTCAATCAGGGATGAGGTCAAACTGACGATTCCAGGGACTACACCAGCGGCACAAAGGGCTCTGAGTGCCAGAATTGCTTACGATGTGTTGAAGTGCGTCTCTCGAGCGGCCAATCCTAGCAATGAACCTGCCTGCAGACTCCGTGGGGGAAACACAATCAAACCCAATGCTCAAGCAGATGATCCAGAACCAGAGGGGCGGATGGCCAACGGAGAAGACATAAACACCTATGTGACAACGTTGATCACTGACGTTCTGGAGGAAGTCCAGGAGCAGGTTATCGTAATGATCCGAGAAGACTCCCCTACCCAATTCAGAGTTGTCTCTGCAAAGGCTAGCCAAACAGCCATTGATGTGGTAAGCAATGTTTTGGAAGACATTAGACACTTATTAAATGAGGAAAACATTGAAGAGCTTGCACTAGACTGTGATGCTGAAGAAGGCACCTCAGGTATAACAAACATTCAGCCACCTATATTGACTGCATTAAAAAAGGCAGACACCGAGAACCGCAGAGATTCCTGTTCAAAACTAGAAATTGTCGCCTGTGACCTTATTAGCACTGCATATGACAGCATCCTATTCGAGCTGGCTTTTCCTGAGCTTCAGGGTGAAAGAGATGAAAAAGCTCTTTCCCTGACTCTGGAAATACTTCCCTCGAAGCCAGTGATCTCATCTTTATCCAACTCTCCCAGTTATGGAATGGTGTTTTCATCTGACACTTCAGAGGTTGCAGAAAACAACAGTAAGACAAGCAGCTCAGAGACCTCCGCAGCTGCATCAACCTCGTCCCAGGAGACGACTGTGATGGCCAGTGTTCCATGTTCTTGTACTACTTCCAGAGCAGATATGGAAGGAATGCTCTCTGAGGCAACAGGCGAGCACCCAGCGAAATCAATGGCCTCTGCAAAAGTTGAGTTGATCGCTGATGATTTAGTGGAAGATGCCATCGATATGTGCAGTGAAATGATTTTAGATGACCAGCCACTAGCCCTACTACATGACGATCCTGAAGAAGGTACATCAAATGTTGTTGTTCCTGGACCAATTCAGAGCAGCCTGTCTGGATTTGATGAACGCCACACAAAATCACAGGTCCTTGCAGTAAAGATTGAAGACCATGAGGTAAAGCCAATTTTGATCCAAGACACAGCGCTCATATCTCCAGGTGAGAAGAATACGGATGAAAAAAGAGTCATTAGAGTAAGTTATGTCTTTAACTCATCCCCTAGAAGGAAAGCTCACCAGGCCACCAGAAGCACCTCTTTCCCTAACCTCTATGTCACCCTTGTGGATGGAGTTCTGGACCAAATTAGCACAGAACCTTTCAAAGAAACCCTGGCCCAATCTGTGAGGAATGAGGTAAGACATTCTGTCTCTTTGCCTCAATTTGGATCGGTGAACCTCAAAAGCGAGGACTGCTCAGAGAAAGAAATGATTGAGGATATGTTGAAAAGTGTATCCAGAAAACTCAGTAAAGACCAGGCCTGTCAGCTGACCGGGAAAGCCAGTGAGACCATGAATGCCAACGTAGATGCCATTTCACTTACCCCCAAACTACAGTCTACTGCCAAAGACCAAATCATCAAAGTTCTGGAGCAGGTCAACACTAAAATAATCAATATGATTAGACAAGATTCTCCCAACAGGACGATTTCCCCCAAGGCAAGCCAGACTGCCATCAATGCTGTCAGCAACATTTTGGATGCTATGGGAACCTCTCTCAAGGCAAGCAACACACCATTTGTTCCTAATGTGGCTGGACTCCAGCCTGACCTAGATGATGTAGCATCTTACTCAACTGAAGCTTTTGAGGGATATCCAGGGATCTGGATGTCATCCCTGAAGATAAAATATATTGCCTCAGGCCTCATGGACACTGTCTGTGATGACCTACTGGATGAGGATGGTTTCCTCAGACGGAGCGCTGGTGCAATATCCTCACAGGAAGACCTTGATCTTCAGAAGGTAATTACTTCAAAACCAGCATCCCCAGTCAATTGCATGCCCGTCAAAGGATGCCTGTCAATGTCCTACCTTGATGCTTTGAAGAATCCTGAAGACATTGAAAATGCTACTCACCTCAGTAGAAGCATTGACTCTCTCTCCGTAATTGGTGTGCCTACTTCGACCTCAAAGGAAGTTTCATACGGCACAGAATTGAAACTGACACAGTTGCAAAAGGATGTCTCTGCATCATCCTCACTTTATGCCATGAGCAACTGTCGGAGCTCATTGGAGTTTCCCTCCAGTCGATCCGATATCCCTATTGACAAAGAGGCCCAAAGGATTTCTTCCACAGATGAAGAAGACAGTCTGTCCAAATCCCTCCTGACCTCTTCCAAATCAGTCTTCAATGTCTCTGGCCTCGTCCCTACTCCTCCAGAGGGAAGGCCAAAGGTGAGGCTGCCACGGCACCCAGTGCTTCGCCTTAGGAAGGTTCCAGAGGAGCCCCCCAAAAAGATGCACATTACACAGTTTGCAGGGATGCTTTTCATTCCCAACTGAGGACAATGCGATTGACCAGTCCATCATCATTCGAGGGAGAATTCTCAACTCCAGAGTCCCAGAGGCCAAGGTAATACTGTCTTTCTCATAGTCCTAATCTGAAAAGCTTTTTAACACTTAGCCCACTGTTGATATTTGAACAGCCTTGATTCTAAATGTTTTTATTTTTGTAGAGCTTTCGTAGAGCTTTGAGAACTCTGTTATGAAAAGCGTTGCACAAATTAAATGTATTTTTTATTCATTAAGAGCGGTGGACAGCTCAGACAAGGAGTCTATCTTTAATATAGACTCATCCAAAAGACTCGTCGCAGAGATAATGCTGTCTGTTCGGGAGGACGTTGTTGAGGCAAAGCAGAGAGAGTTGGCCGCACATCTGGCTGCGCTGTCGTCTGACAATGAGATGCTCAGCACTTTGGCTCAGAGTGGGACACCCCGCGCCGATTCATGAACTGCCTCCAACACCTCTCCTCACAGCGAGAGTGATAACTGAAGAGAGATTCACATGTTTACTTGGACATACATGGTAGAAGCATTTGCTTACAATATTTTGAATCACATTGAGCTATTAAAGAATGCATTTATTTTCTAAAAAAGACAAAAGCATTTATTTACAATGTGTAGTTTTTCTTAGATGTAAGTGTTAAGTTAGGAATATTAAATAGAAAATTAGGAGAGAGTAATTATATATCTTTGCTCTGAATGGTGACATTGTTTAAACAGTCTCACAATTTGACCATAAAATATTAGTACACATTTTTTTTTACACTGACTTTTATGGTTCTAAAGGGAGAGAGGACAAAGCTGCGTGAATTTAGGAGTCACAAGCGCCCCAGTAATCTTTATTAACTTTACATTCCTGCCATTTTTCCTGCTTGTAAGTAGTCTCTCTTAACAGCATTGTATGACCTGTTGTTCTGTTGACACAGAAACGCTTCACTAATCAGTACAACTTCCTCTGTATTCCAGTTATTATACCTCAGATTGTTGAATTTATGCATCAAGAGTGTTGTGGTATTTTATTCACTGTTTATTCTGGCAAGATTTGATCATTATTGCTCGGATTGTCAGAATATTTTAATATTGAATAGCCTCATAGAATAGAGCTGCAACTATTTGAGGGTAAATCCCAGAATCATTAGGACTACTTTGGGACATATTGTGTCCAGATTGGCCTAAATGCAATGGGTCAGGTTGTATTTTAAGATGGCTATTCACTTATTAGCACGAGTTTTCACACGTGACTCTGTAATCACCAATGATTTATATATAGGCTATACTAGATGACTAAGGCGTTTTATTGTATTGTAAAAAATATTTTGGAAGCAATAGAAATTCATTTATTAATGACTACATTTGTTTATGACACGTTTATCATATTACAGACACCTTAATGCATACTTTTAAATTATATTATGTGAGCTAAACATACAAAACCATTTTTTCCCTGAAGTATAATTTTTTTAGAGATTACTGAAATCTATGTCCCCACTACAGAATACTTAAATACATGTCATTTAATTGAAATACTGTAGAATTCCATTCATTCCTATGGAGGAATGCTTTTACCCGGGGAGTACCAATATGGCCGACTGGTGTTTTCAACGCCTCTCAATAGCCAATACATAGCAAATACCAATCCAGGGTTTATATACATCACTGGTAATTACCCAATTTTAATAAAAGCTAGTAACATTCTCAACACTCCAGCAGTTTCACTAGACTTCTTACAGTATCCTATAAGAAGTACATCTACTGTACACACCATAGTAGATATTTAGTGGCGACTTTAGCATGTAAATCTTGGTGAGGCAAACTCCTGTCATGACGTTGGCCTGTGGGTAAGGTTTATGACCCCCCAAATAAATACCTTTCTCCCTTCCCTCTCTTCTCTCTCTCTCTGACTCTACTGAAGGACTCTTGAATAGCCTTTGTTAAACATAGAGAGTCTGGGAACATCAAACAAGTGGGGGGAAGGAACCATATTTCGGCAATAGAACCAGTTAAATATGATGTCAGCCGTTGAGAATGCTAATTGAAATTTCGATTATTATGGATTTATCGGTGGTGACCGTGTTACCTAGCCTCCATGCAGTGGGCAGCTGGGAGGAGGTGCTCTTGTTCTCCATGGACTTTACAGTGTCCCAAAACTTTTTGGAGTTAGAGCTACAGGATGCACATTTCTGCTTGAAAAAGCTAGCCTTTGCTTTCCTGACTGACTGCGTGTATTGGTTCCTGACTTCCCTGAACAGTTGCATATCGCGGGGACTATTCGATGCTATTGCAATCCGCCACAGGATGTTTTTGTGCTGGTCAAGGGCAGTCAGGTCTGGAGTGAACCAAGGGCTATATCTGTTCTTAGTTCTGCATTTTTTGAACGGGGCATGCTTATCTAAGATGGTGAGGAAATTACTTTTAAAGAATGACCAGGCATCCTCGACTGACGGGATGAGGTCAATATCCTTCCAGGATACCCGGGCCAGGTCGATTAGAAAGGCCTGCTCGCAGAAGTGTTTTAGGGAGCGTTTGACAGTGATGAGGGGTGGTCGTTTGACCGCGTACCCATAGCGGATACAGGCAATGAGGCAGTGATCGTTGAGATCCTGATTGAAAACAGCGGAGGTGTATTTGGAGGGCAAGTTGGTCAGGATAATGTCTATGAGGGTGCCCATGTTTACGGAATTAGGGTTGTACCTGGTGGGTTCCTTGATGATTTGTGTGAGATTGAGGGCATCTATCTTAGATTGTAGGACTGCCGAGGTGTTAAGCATATCCCAGTTTAGGTCACCTAGCAGAACGAACTCTGAAGCTAGATGGGGGGCGATCAATTCACAAATGGTGTCCAGGGCACAGCTGGGCGCAGAGGGAGTTCAATAGCAGGCGGCAACAGGGAGAGACTTATTTCTGGAGAGATACATTTTTAAAATTAGAAGTTCAAACTGTTTGGATATAGACCTGGAAAGTATGACAGAACTTTGCAGGCTATCTCTGCAGTAGATTGCAACTCCTCCCCCTTTGGCAGTTCTATCTTGACAGAAAATGTTGTAGTTGGGTATGGAAATCTCCGAATATTTGGTGGCCTTCCTAAGCCAGGGTTCAGACACGGCAAGGACATCAGGGTTGGCAGAGAGTAAAAGAAACTTAGGGAGGAGGCTTCTGATGTTAACATGCATGAAACCAAGGCTTTTTCGTTCACAGAAGTCAACAAATGAGGGTGCCTGGGGACCCGCAGGGCCTGGGTTTACCTCCACATCACCCGAGGAACAGAGGAGGAGTAGGATGAGGGTACGGTTAAAGGCTATCAAAACTGGTCGCCTAGAGCGTTGGGGACAAATTTCTGGGCGTGGTAGAATAGATTCAGGGCAAAACGTGCAGACAGGGGTATGTTGGGGTGCGGGTACAGTGGAGGTAAGCCCAGGCACTGAGTGATGATAAGAGAGGTTGTATCTCTGGACATGCTTGTTATAAAATGGTTGAGGTCTGTAGCTAAGAAAGTGTACTGTAGCTAAGAAAGTAATAATTTAAAAAAGTAAAATCATACTGACCTCAATCCTATAAAAAAAACTTTGTGGGCAGAACTGAAAAGGAGTGTGCGAGCAAGGAGGCATACAAACCTGACTCAGTTATACCAGCTCTGTCAGGATAAATGGGCCCAAAATTCACCCAACTTATTGTGGGAAGCTTGTGGAAGGCTACCCGAAACGTTTGACCCAAATTAAACAATTTAAAAGGCAATACACTCAATTAGTATTTGGTAGCATGTAAACTTCTGACCCGCTGGGAATGTGATGAAAGAAATAAGAGCTGAAATAAATCATTCTCTCTACTATCATTCTGACATCACATTCTTAAAATAAAGTGGTGATCCTAACTGACCTAATTAAGGGAATTTTTACTACGATTAAATGTCAGGAATTGTGAAAAACTGAGTTTAACGTATTTGGCTAAGGTGTATGTAAACTTCCGACTTCAACTGTATGTAATGTGGTAGAGAACACAGTATCCGAATATTGCAGTCTTACTTAAGAGGGTCCTTGTGGTTATTGTCAATGCTGTCAGCTTCACTGTCTGGTCAAGAGCGAGTGGTCCCTGCTCACCCTCACTCTGTAGATGAGGACAGCTGGACAGACAATCCTCATCAGCTCCCCTGGACTGTGACTTGGCTCAATGCAGTGGAGGAATGTACAGGAATGGGACCATGCACTTAATAGTAAATGCTCCAATTTACCTGGAATAGCAACTATTATAAAAAAGAACAGCTATCAGGACACCGGAGAGTAAAAAATGAGCTGTTAAATATGGTGCAACACATTTTGTTGTGCATGGTCTCCGATAAATAAAATAGGAGGTTAAAATATGTTGCCAATGCATATGTGTAGAAAGAAAAAAGATGGTGCAGAAACATTTCACACCTAGGATGAGGCTGGCTTCACTGCGGCCACTGTCCTGTTTGTAAGTCGCTCTGGATAAGAGCGTCTGCTAAATGACTTAAATGTAAATGTAAATGTCCTGCTCATGGGTCTCAGTGCAGTTGTATCCACTGAGCAGAGATAGGAAGGCCTCAGGAGAGGGACCAGATGAGGCCTTCCTCAACTGGGCCTGGAGAGCCATGGCATTCCACCTAAAGTGCTCCACGCAGAAGGTCACCCTGAACGTAGACATAAGAGTCACACTTCAGATAAGAACTAAGGTCACAGAGAATCACAGATGGCGCAGATATTCCCAATGTATTTATGGCAAACAAACTTGAAAAGGACTCTTCATTGATACACTTCAAGGGATTTCCCCAATTTAAGCCTACATACAACATGTAGTTGTTGTTTTGAGAGCTGGATAGAAGACATTTATATCCAAATTGCTTCACTCACCATTCTTTATTGTCAACCTTAGGGCTGCATTCGGGAAGCGCTTGCCATTCTTGTTAGACACATAACGACACTGTCTGTAGGGGCGTTCTTGTCCTCCAGGACGTGTTTTGATGCAGAATTCCCACCAGGCGGGGCTGGGAGCAGGGCCGCTGGGTGAAGGAACAGGCCTTGGGCTCTTGGGTACGGGCAGTCTGGGACAAACGGCCCCAGCTTGACGGCAACACGTGGATCCTTATCCTGTTCATTAGTGGTTCTGGAAGGGAAATACATACTTTAGGTGAGCAACAGGTGCTGAAGCAGCAACGATACAGTTAAGCGTCAACATGGTTAGTCAGCTGAGACTAGGGCAAAATATGTGATGGCAAGCAGAGAATACAGGGGGCACTAGAGTGCATCTTGCTACTACCACAGTACAGTAAACATGGGACATGTAAAGTTGATTTGTGTGTGTTGTTCACGGACCTGACCTTAGGCTTTTTTAGGGCATTTCACACAGTTTGACTATGAAGACTTTAAATAAATTTGAAAATTTGTAGCTACTTTAAGTTAATAACTTCAGTCAACACGTTAAGAGATAAAGCAGATTGCGTTCATTGCACCTGTCACATGACGAAGCTTACCGTAGTTCCCCAGAACAGTTGAGCCAGTCATGTGTGTTTGTAAACAGCACAACGGGAGAAAACGAGCTGGTGAGGCACAACCTGTGAAAGAGAATGTATTGGAGCTATGTCTTTTTCACAAAAGATATCAAGACCACTTCAAATGTTATCAAGAACTTTAAAGTCAAGTTGCATGAAATGTTATTGCTCCGTTTCTTGCCAGAACTTGTATCAAATAAAGCAATATCTAATCAAAAAAATAATAATCATATAACACCAACAGCCTGCAAGCGGAGAAATCAATATCAAACAGTTATGATGCAACTACCATCATGCATATTGACACAAGTACGTACTTTGGGTGTTTAAAAATACCAAAAAGGTAGAACACTGGATCTACACAATCAGTTTGTGGTCAGAGGATCCCACTGCAAGTGTCATAGTGAGTTTGAAGTGGAGTGGTCAGACCATGGAGACTTACATCACTGCGGACGTCTGGTGAAGGGTCCTGAGGGTTGAGGCATGCATGGGTCACCTTGATAACATGCTCCAACTTGCGGGGCTGTTCCTCAACCTTTGCAGCCAGGAACAGTGTTGCTGGAGCTATGACCTAGGGGTAAAAAAAAAAAAGTTGTACATTTGATCAAAACTGGTGTCTTGTTAGTGCTACGCATTATGCATTTATGCTGTCCATGGCCTGACAGAAAAGTAAATGCAAAGGGCCTACAATCAGCAGACAAGGGTGAGTTAATCTATAACATATTCCCGGTTTGGACGTGGGATAAAGAATATCGCCTCGTCTGGGGACTGTTTTGTATTATTGCAGGTGTGGTGGTCTGGTCGCTTTTACAGTCGCGGAATAACCACCCTTCAATCACCCTTCAGTAGTGGATAATTCAGCCTACCAATTGAGGAGCTGTGAACGTCAGACGACCATGTCCCCTATGAAGAACTCCGGGGCCTGCTGTGGAGTGTTTCTACCTCCCTGCCTGGCTGTATCAATGCTCCCTCCGCTCAAGATAAAGCCTTTCTGAACGGCCCATCTGAAGGTGTGGAAGACGTCGCCCAATAAATCACAAATATTTGTTTCCATTTTAAAAGCGACCGAGATTCTTCTTAGAAATTGCTATTTAAAATAAATCCATTACTATTCTTATTACTACTCAGCAGAATGACCCAATACTCACAAACCAACCCGGTCTCAGGACATTTCATATTATCCTGTATGTAAATCCGAGTCACTTGGTGTGTATTAATTTGTGGATGTCCATCATACATTTTATGGTATGAATTTGAAAAACATATGGTACGAATTATATCTAGGTGGCTAGCGTTAGATGACCGTTAGCTAGGTTAAGGGTTAAATTAGAGTTAAGATTAGCAAAAAATGGTTAAGGTTAGGGGAAGGGTTAGCGAGCATGCTAAGTAGCTAAAAAGTAGTTAAAGTTGCTAAAATGCTAATGTCTGAGATTTGAACTCTCAACCTTTAGGATGCTAGACATTTGCGTTTAACCTCCCACCCCACCTACTTTATTTTTGTTGTGGGGGGGGAGTCCCGGATTTACATTCACTATGTTGCGTCTAGTCAACGAGACAAGGCTGCATAAACTCTTCCCTTTACTTGTCTGGCTTCCTATATTGATACTGATTAGTGAGAAAGGTCCTGACTTGTCAGCTCACAGGTCTGGCAATGTAAGCACATGGTCCAGCATGCTGTTTCAGGCCGCTATCTTGGGGGACCCAATGAGGCGGGTGCCCTGCTACCAGGCCGTGTACTCCACTTGGTACAACTAGATGATAATCAAGTAGCAAACCCATAGAAAGAATCCCAGAAAATAATTGAAAACGACTTTAATGACAAAATGTAATGCAACTGATAATTGACAAATGTAACAGTTTAACTTTATGGCATCCCCTCGCTTGACTCGGGCGCGAACCAGGGACCCTCTGCACACATCAACAACGGTCGCCCACAAAGCATCGTGACCCATCGCTCCACAAAGGCCGCGGCCCTTGCAGAGCAAGGGGAACCACTACTTCAAGGTCTCAAAGCGAGTGACGTAACCGATTGAAACACTATTAGCGCGCAGCACCGCTAACTAGCTAGCCATTTCACATCCGTTACACAAGCTATATACAGTACATTTCAGTTCTGTTTGAAACTAAATAAAAACATAAAACATCTGTAAATTCCACAATTTACAGTCACATTTCCAAATCGTTCAGAAAGCTTCCGTTTCTTTGCCCGTGGGAAAAAATTAAACCACAAAAAAAAAATCTCTACGGTATTAAGTATCAAAGAAATTGTATAATACCTGTATTGATTCAATACAGAATGTGAAAACATACCTCAACGTCAGGTGTAACCGCAGCGAGGATCCCAAATCTTTCTTTCCGCTTCTTCAGCTTTTCATCTTCCTCAACCTGTAACACACAAGCATTTTTCTACACCCACAACAACATCTGCTAAATGTGTATGTGACCAATAAAATGTGATTTGACATATGGTCTTAAATATTTAACTTGGAGGTGGCTTAATCAGAAATGCTGAAGTGTAATAATCACAAGGTTTCAATTGAGTATTTCTTTCAGGATGCCCTGTAGTCAAAAATACACACTATACAGTTCATTAGGTAAACCACCCCATTCACGAAAATGGATCGCCCCTACAGACAGTGTGTTACTTGGCTGTGGCTTGTTATATAAAGCAGGCAGAGGCATTCAGTTACTGTTCGATAGAATGTTAGACTTGTCAAAAGGAGTGATCTAAGCAACTGAGTGTGGTATAATCTACGGTGCCAGGTGCACCGGATCCAGTATCTCAAACTTCCGCACTCCTGGGCTTTTCAAGCATGACGGTGTCTAAGGTTTACCAAGAATGGTGCAGAAAACAAAAAAACATCTGGTCAGCAGCACTCCTGTGGGTGAAAACATGTTGAGGTTAAAGGAGAATGGCAAGAATGGTGCAAGCTAACAGGCGGGCCACAAACAGGCAAATAACGGCGCAGAACGGCATCTCGGAACACACAACTCATCAATCCTTGTCACAGATGGGCTATTGCAGCAGACGATCAGACCGGGATCCATTCCCATCGGCTAAAAACAACAAGTGGCTCCAGTGGGCACGCCATCAAACACTGGACAATTTGAGGAGTGGAAAAACATTGCATGGGACATGACAGCGAATTCAGTTTACTTGAGTGGCCTGCGCAGTCCCCAGACCTCAACCCAGTAGAGCATCTTTGGGATGAGATGGAAAAGGCTGTCCGCAGCATGAATGTACCTCCGTACAATCTGCAACAACTGCGTGATGCTATCGCACTAACATCCCTGTGAAATGTTTCCGACACCTTTTAGAAAGCCCTGATGAATTCAGGCTGTTCTGGAGGCAAAGGGGGGGTCTAAGGCAGTACTAGATAGGTGTACCTAATAAGCTGTCCAGGGAGGATAGAAGCTGCCCTATCCCTAGGCGCTCACCTTCTTGGAAACTGAAGAAACGTTCCCGCCAAATCGCTCTGCTCGCTTTTTTAGCTGTTCAACGCTGACCGCCTACACAGAACATAGAGATAGATGTTTGATTAAATCTTCTGGGTCACTTATGGTTACATTATGTAAATGAGGGGAGGTCACTGTTTATCACATATTTGGATTACTCACAGTGGATTTATTCACAGTAACACCTTTGATAGAGAGAAACACTCATTAAAACCAGAGTGCAAATGCAGGAGAAAACATAATTACTTGTGATAATGAGGTTGTTCAACCCTTGTTTATAAACTGACTGCAGGTTATGGTTCTTGGATTTAAAAAAAAATAAAACCACACATGAGAACTGTGAAAATGACTGGAAGATTCACACTGACCTGGGCTGGAAGTTGGAGGTGCAGCAGCGGGCAAACCAAACCTGAACACAATACATATTTAATCAAATCAAAGTTTATTTGTCACGTGCGCCAAATATAACAGGTGTAGACCTTACAGTGAAATGCTTACTTACAGCTCTAACCAATAGTGCAAAAAAGGTAAAGGTAAAGTAAAAAGACAGGCTATATACAGTAGCGAGGCTACATACAGACAGGTTAGTCAGGCTGATTGAGGTAGTATGTACATGTAGATATGGTTAAAGTAACAATGCATATATATATGATGAACAGAGTAGCAGTAGTGTAAAAGAGGGGTTGGCGGGTAGTGGGACACAATGCAGATAGCTCGGTTTGCCAATGTGCGGGAGCACTGGTTGGTCGGCCCAATTGAGCTAGTATGTACATGAATGTATAGTTAAAGTGACTATGCATATATGAGAGTAGCAGCAGCGTAGCGTAAAGGGGGGGGGGGGGGGGGGGTTGGGGGGGAACACAATGCAAATTGTCAATATAGGTTAATAGATATGCCCAATCAATAGTGTGGGGAATATTTGTGGGATACTGACCGGGCAGCACGTATGGCCTTCTTGTCATCAGCTGACGCAGGGACATTGAAGCGTTCTGCTCTTTTCTGTACCCTCTGGGAAAACAGGATAAAACATTTTAATTATAAGGTTAGCACACCACCATTGCATTGAAAACTTGTCATGACTGGTGCAGCAAGCATCATATTACCTCATCCACAGACGCTGGGGGTGTGATTTTTACCACTTTCTTTTCAGCCGTCCTGAAACACATTAAAATCACATGAATAACATATTTCAATAGGGACATCAGATCATCAGGAAAATGGAGAGAAAATGTCACTCTTCAATGTGTGTTCACATAAAAGGAAAAAACGTACTCCTCAGACACTATGGGTTTCTTGTCATTATCCTCAGTGATGGCATCCTCTTTCGTGAGGTCCTACATGTTTAAATGCATAAAGCATCATCAAGAAATGCACCTACGATTTTACATTTATTTTCCTAGCAGATATTTCACCAAAGCAATTGCAGCATGTACAAAGTGACTTTATACTGTATGATCAAAATTCTACTGGACATGGTGGAACCCATCTAATCCATACATGAAGTGCCATTGCTGCTATAGTGGTTTAAAACCAGGCTTACCTCTGGCTCTTCTCCCAGAACATCATCTTCATTTAGGCCCATGTCATCCTCTGTTTAGGATGAAAATCAAAACAGACCTTTAAGCAATCCATACTCAGTGGGACCCAAAACACTGAGAAATACGTCTGCTTTCTTTTCATCTTTGATTTCATTTGCAGCCAGCCAACGCTCAAAACGCTCCAAATAGGAATCAAAATCCTCTTTTGTATTCTCAAACTCGGGTACTCGACCAATGGTTGCCATTTTCACAGTTAATTGTTCCGTTTCCTTATTCCTTAATTTTCATCTAATTCTTCACTTCAGAAGTTTCTGAAATTACTTCATTCACTGCACTCATTTGTAATAATGTACACACCGTGTTACGTTCCATCTTTTTCTTCACAAGATTTCTCCACTGAGATCGCCTAATTTCAATGGGTTCAATGAGTTTTTATTTATTTAACCACCAGAGGGCAGTGTCGCTATTCTGGACTCCAATAGTCTTGCTACTTGGCAGCTCCTGAACACTGTACCTGCTAGCAGTGCTTAGCCTTTTTTTACTGGCGAAAGAAAATAAAAAAATAACTGACGAATTAAATAATTATTTTGAGTTTCATTACTAACGCAACATTCTTCCCTTCAAGCAATGTCCGTTAAATAAGTTTAATCACCTCGTCGCCACTGTAATATTTGTGTTGTGGAGAAATGACCAGGCAGGAGACGGGAGTACAGTTAGTTTTCGTTAGTCAAAACCTCTCAAGCTCTACAGTTCCCGGGCACACTAGTGCGCATGTGCATTTCCTATTTGGTGTAGTAGTAACACTGTCGTAATACATCACCGCTTACTAACAGCATAGTAACTAATATAAACAGATGTAGATCCCAGATACTACATGAAAGAGCCGATAATTTGGCTTCCTGATTTGCATAGCCTACTGTTATTGCTTTTTGAGCCCCAGAATCCAGATATCGATTATCTGCTGACAAATTATAAAAATATTCACTGAAGATGGTAATTGCTCAGTGCAGGAACAATCTAGTGAGGAGCCTCAGTCTAGTTCGCGCTCATTTTTTCAGTGCATTACATTTCTTTCTCAATTTGTTTTTGCAGGATCTAATAATCTGGTCAGGTAAAAATGTATTTGAACTCAAATTTCACGATGTGGTAGGCAACTTTTTATGATTTAAATTATATATTGACAATTTTATCATGGTTTTAGGTCAATTCCTAAGAACTACTGAACGAAAAGCCCGTTGGGAGCAAAATTAAATGATACTAGTAACCGAAAAGACTCGGAATGCCCGTTACGACGATAATTAAATGCGGAATCTGTTTCATCCATCAGAAATCGACCCGTCTGCTTCTTCAGTAAAATCCCAACCGCTTTGAGTTGGTACATTGCTATCATAAATCTTTTTTTGTTTTTGTGTGTTAAATTCGTTGTAACTTTAGTAATTTGCTTTGACACAATGAAATGTATAGCCCAGTTTTTCATGTAAAATATATTTATTGATAGGCCTAAATCGTTCATTATATACATTGATCCTTACTCTTTTTATCCAACAGATTTAGAAGGGAAAAATTAAACAATGTGACTCCAATACATGCGGTATAATCAATGGAATTTCGGATATGCCAATGCGTTGCGTCACAGATGGTACAGTATTCTCACTACATTATGATGCATATGTATTGACAAATAATCATGTTCAGAGGCATTTTGCTCTTTACTGTCATGCTGTGCAATGGAGAACGACGTTTTTAAAAGCTGTCAGGTAAACACTTTTGCTTTCACCTTTGCATTTTGCTAAACTTGTAAACAATTGTCTAGCCTAAGTATTGTGTAATTGAAAAGGTAAAATAGATGATTCTGTACTCCAATAATATGAAGTCTGAACATAAACAGTAGGACTATGTGAATCAAGCCTAATTGTCATCAAAGTTTACAAGTCCCATGCTCTGAACTGAGCTACAAAGGACTACAAAGTGAACTATTCTTGTGTGATGAGTAACCTTGCCAGAAATGTGTGTTATCTGTCTGAGCTCATGCCTAGATTTAAGCTCAGTGGGCTAACACAGTCTTGTGACATGCAGATTGACCTCGATTCAAACCCAGTCAGTCTCATGGTTGATGCTAGGCGGTATCCTTGTGACATCCTATGGATCCGACCCCTGGCAACAACCCTCTGGCCAACACACACAGTGAGGGAGTTCTATTACGCTGGCCCGGGTTGAACCAGGCAATGGCCAGTCACATCATTGGGTGAAAGCAGGGAGGAAGGAGCACCCTTCTCAATACAACAGTAATCTGCGCCAGTCGGTCATGTTGTCAACAAGGCAGCATGGTGCATCTTCCAGAAACACATCTCTTTTGCATAAAATAGATGTTTGAATTTTCAAACTAGTTTTCATTGGAAAGGCAGATAAAGCGTTTTTATCAAAGCAATCACTTTTGCATGTGAAAACACATAATCCTACTCATCACTCCATGAGCTTAATAATTACGTCACTTTTGTTTTGAGCCGACTTCGCCTTCGGCCAGAGCGGGGCACCTGGCTCACCCCCGGGAGGCGGTGCGGTTCCAAAACGAATGCAATCACTTTTCACCCAGTTCAAACTCCTCCCACCGAGGTAACCCGGGCCACATAAACTAATCCCCTCAGTCTTGTGGTGTGGATATGATCTGGGTTCAATCACAGTCAGTCTCATTGGTGCCATTGGACCTTGATCGCACAGTTGATGTCGATCAGCTACTGGGGTGTTGTGAGAGGAGGTCAGGGGAGGGGTGAAGTGTAGCGGTGGTTCCGTGAACAGAATAACCTTGCCTAATACTTGAGCTGGAGCCTAGGCATTCGCTCAGCAGCATATATCCATAAACATCATGCCAGCTGATTCGTGATTTTGACTGGCTGAGAAATGCTGTCTGCCTCTCTCTCTCGTCCCAAAACCCGACCCCTACACGTTCATTACTATGGGACAGTTGGAGATCAAATTTGAATATTGAAACAATGTTGCAAATGTCGGAGAGACAGACAGCAAGGTTTATACAAATCTCTGCTGTTGAAAACTCACTGTTAGTATAAAATAATTGTTAAATAATGTCTAGATGCTTTTTACAGTGGAGATCAAGTTTTAACTTCCCTGCCTGGACTGACGAGACAAAACCAATCAGCATTCAGGATTAGATCCAGCCGTTGTATAAAGAGCAAATATCACAACATAGGTTGTAATATGGCTTTTTTACTGTCTTGGCTTTGTCGTGGAAAATCGTTTTACAAATATAACACTTACAAGAACTTGTGAATTCAATAAAGGCTTTTTAATACAAAATATCAGAAGTCGTCTCAGTCCGCGGAAAAGACCAACTTCCATAAGCACTGGCTCTGTTCTTATACACATACATCAAATGAGTCCATCCCACATGCAAATGAAGTTCCTTCCCTTAGTCCATCTGCCACCATTATCTTTCAGTTTAAACTTCCTGCTTGTTCACGCCCAATAACGCTCATATCTGCTTTCAGTTAGGTTATAATGGTGGCAGGACCCCTTCTTGTCCTAAAAATAATATATGTCCATCTATCCTATGGGCCTATGTCTTTGGCCTTCGTACTTATGTTTAGCTTGGTGTGCTCTTTGGTATGTTTGCCCTTATTAGGATCAGCAGACTATGTGTCCCTCTAACATTAGTGTGTCCAGCTGTCCTATACGCCTATGTGTCGCCTTCTCCTCCTGTGGTCTGATGTACAAATTTATATCTGTCCCTATATGTACCATTTACTCCCACAGCTTCCCCAGTGATTTTACACATGCACCGCTACTGGTCAGACACAGGTCACATAATTAGAATCTCTGTGGCAACAGTAGCCTGGGCCCAGATCTGTTTGTGCTTTTGTCAACTTCATTGCTCTTATAGCTAAGCCAAAAATCATATTTGGCATGACAGTGAGTGGCAGGGAGTTGATATAAAAACAAATAGACTGGCACTCAGGCTATGGCAACAGTAGTTCATTGGGCGTCAACCTATGATGACATATCAGGCTCGCCGCCATGTCATAATGGTCGGATGAACTATCACATGTGAGTTTGTAAGAAATACATTATTGCTATGTTGCTGTTTTCAGGAGAAGACCTCAAAGCCCCTGTGTCAGATACCCTCGCGATCAGAGAAGCAAACTCGTCCACTGAAAGGGAAGCCTCCTCAGATCATGATAGAAACAAAGCCGTCAGTGAGCAGCAGATTGCCTGCCATGACAAAGCTTCCGGTCCTACCTGGGGTCGCCTTTAAATTTCATAGAGCCAGCCTGGGTAAAAAGGTAAGCAGAACATATATTTAACAGGATACAGTATAACATTTTTTAAAAGAACATGCATACAATAGAATGGTGCAATAGAATAGAAGAAGGGTCCAGTAGAATGGTGCAGTAGAATAGAAGAAGGGTCCAGTAGAGTGGTGCTTTAGAATGGAAGAAGGATCCAGTAGAATGTTTATTTTTTTTGTTTATATCCTTGTTCCTTCAGTTGTATCAGCCTACATCTGATTTCAACCTCAGTGACCCAAACTGTCACATTATGAGGCCGACGTACAACAGCTTGCATGACCCAAACCTCAATGAATACTACCATCAGAAGGAAATGCATGAGAAGTTAAAGAAGCGAAACTTCATCACTAAAGAGGACAACGTAAGTTTGAAGTTAATATTATTGTTTCTGAACAGTGTAGTAGAAGACTGTAAGCTTTACCGATAGTTAACTCCAGGAGTATTATAGCAGGAAACATTTTGATTCTCTCTCTTCTCAAGGTTGTATGCTCATTAAAGGAGTATAACACATACAAACATTACCTGGATACGGTCAAGACTGACCATCATAAAACGTACAGCAAAAAGTTGGTATGTGGGCAGTATGACTGCGTTCTTAAATGTGAACTTCTGTGAAGATCACACGTGTGATTCATCACTCTAAAAACAATGTAACATGTATTTTATTAGGTAGATAAGTGTTTAAAATGTACAACATTTTTATTTATCCTATTTAAGAAGGAACAGATACTGAGAATGGTTCAGTTGCAAGAGGAAGGACATATACCTAAGGACGTTACCCTGGAAGATATGATAGAGTACTTACTGAATAAAGGAGCACAGAACCTGAAGCATCTGCAGTCAACCATTGGTTCCAGGTAGGCAAGAAGTGCATGAGGTAATAAAGTAGAGTTATATAGGCCTACTCTGTGTTGGCAATGTCATGACTCATCTGTTTAATGTATTGATAGGGACAGGGGACAGAAATATGGCCTGCAAACTGCGTTGTATGACCAAGAGAGAGAGTTTAAAGAGGATTGGGTTTCTAAGGAGCGATCTAGGCTGAAACTCATTGAAAAGGATGTGAGGCACGATTTGAACAAGGCCAAGTATATGAAAGAGGCCAAAGAAAAGCGCATCAGAAAGGTACAAATGTCACACTTTCATCATACTTCACAAAACTACCCACAATTATTTTCAAGTTTGAATAAATCATGAAAATTAAGAAATAATTTTACCTCAACTTTTGTGGATGCTAAGTTGCTATTTTTGGACTCTATGTTCTTCACAGAAAATCTGCATTATGGAACAAAAACAGGCTATTCAGTTGAGGAAAATGGAAGAGGAATTGAAAAACCTCCAGGAGTTTGAGAGGTTGAGAGAGGCCTCTATCAAACCAAATAAGCTGCTGGAAGAAATATTTGAAAAACCAGGTAAGATTTCATTTGAATTCATCACACAGTTAAGTAATGTTTAAATGACTATGCCAAATGCAACCTACAAGGAGCAGTTGAATGTGTTGTGCTGTATATCATATCGTATTTTGTATTTAAAAAATTTAAAAATCTATTATAGCATCTGCTCAGCCTGCTCTCAAACCTGCTCACTCCAAAACTGTAAAGAAAACAGTTTCTCTGTCAGGTAAGAACATTTCCTTACTAAAGAACCATAATTTCATTACGAAATATCTTTCAGAGTATGTTCATAGCCAGTGAATGCTATATTAAATCAAATTTTTAAAATGTGTGTGTGTTATTAATAGGGAAATCTAAGGACAAGCCAGCCATGCTACAGAGGAGACCAAGCCTTGCACCACTCCAGAGGAGACCATGCCTGGATGGTCTGGCACCGCTGAAGGGTTTCCAAGAACCTGTTTTTAGGATCTTCAAAGCCATCAAGGGACAAAGCATCCCAGACAGAGCTCAGCTGAAATCTGTCATCCTCGACCACTTAGGCTCCAAGCTTGTCAGGAAGCAGCTGGCGGAGTCAATCAGGGATGAGGTCAAACTGACGATTCCAGGGACTACACCAGCGGCACAAAGGGCTCTGAGTGCCAGAATTGCTTACGATGTGTTGAAGTGCGTCTCTCGAGCGGCCAATCCTAGCAATGAACCTGCCTGCAGACTCCGTGGGGGAAACACAATCAAACCCAATGCTCAAGCAGATGATCCAGAACCAGAGGGGCGGATGGCCAACGGAGAAGACATAAACACCTATGTGACAACGTTGATCACTGACGTTCTGGAGGAAGTCCAGGAGCAGGTTATCGTAATGATCCGAGAAGACTCCCCTACCCAATTCAGAGTTGTCTCTGCAAAGGCTAGCCAAACAGCCATTGATGTGGTAAGCAATGTTTTGGAAGACATTAGACACTTATTAAATGAGGAAAACATTGAAGAGCTTGCACTAGACTGTGATGCTGAAGAAGGCACCTCAGGTATAACAAACATTCAGCCACCTATATTGACTGCATTAAAAAAGGCAGACACCGAGAACCGCAGAGATTCCTGTTCAAAACTAGAAATTGTCGCCTGTGACCTTATTAGCACTGCATATGACAGCATCCTATTCGAGCTGGCTTTTCCTGAGCTTCAGGGTGAAAGAGATGAAAAAGCTCTTTCCCTGACTCTGGAAATACTTCCCTCGAAGCCAGTGATCTCATCTTTATCCAACTCTCCCAGTTATGGAATGGTGTTTTCATCTGACACTTCAGAGGTTGCAGAAAACAACAGTAAGACAAGCAGCTCAGAGACCTCCGCAGCTGCATCAACCTCGTCCCAGGAGACGACTGTGATGGCCAGTGTTCCATGTTCTTGTACTACTTCCAGAGCAGATATGGAAGGAATGCTCTCTGAGGCAACAGGCGAGCACCCAGCGAAATCAATGGCCTCTGCAAAAGTTGAGTTGATCGCTGATGATTTAGTGGAAGATGCCATCGATATGTGCAGTGAAATGATTTTAGATGACCAGCCACTAGCCCTACTACATGACGATCCTGAAGAAGGTACATCAAATGTTGTTGTTCCTGGACCAATTCAGAGCAGCCTGTCTGGATTTGATGAACGCCACACAAAATCACAGGTCCTTGCAGTAAAGATTGAAGACCATGAGGTAAAGCCAATTTTGATCCAAGACACAGCGCTCATATCTCCAGGTGAGAAGAATACGGATGAAAAAAGAGTCATTAGAGTAAGTTATGTCTTTAACTCATCCCCTAGAAGGAAAGCTCACCAGGCCACCAGAAGCACCTCTTTCCCTAACCTCTATGTCACCCTTGTGGATGGAGTTCTGGACCAAATTAGCACAGAACCTTTCAAAGAAACCCTGGCCCAATCTGTGAGGAATGAGGTAAGACATTCTGTCTCTTTGCCTCAATTTGGATCGGTGAACCTCAAAAGCGAGGACTGCTCAGAGAAAGAAATGATTGAGGATATGTTGAAAAGTGTATCCAGAAAACTCAGTAAAGACCAGGCCTGTCAGCTGACCGGGAAAGCCAGTGAGACCATGAATGCCAACGTAGATGCCATTTCACTTACCCCCAAACTACAGTCTACTGCCAAAGACCAAATCATCAAAGTTCTGGAGCAGGTCAACACTAAAATAATCAATATGATTAGACAAGATTCTCCCAACAGGACGATTTCCCCCAAGGCAAGCCAGACTGCCATCAATGCTGTCAGCAACATTTTGGATGCTATGGGAACCTCTCTCAAGGCAAGCAACACACCATTTGTTCCTAATGTGGCTGGACTCCAGCCTGACCTAGATGATGTAGCATCTTACTCAACTGAAGCTTTTGAGGGATATCCAGGGATCTGGATGTCATCCCTGAAGATAAAATATATTGCCTCAGGCCTCATGGACACTGTCTGTGATGACCTACTGGATGAGGATGGTTTCCTCAGACGGAGCGCTGGTGCAATATCCTCACAGGAAGACCTTGATCTTCAGAAGGTAATTACTTCAAAACCAGCATCCCCAGTCAATTGCATGCCCGTCAAAGGATGCCTGTCAATGTCCTACCTTGATGCTTTGAAGAATCCTGAAGACATTGAAAATGCTACTCACCTCAGTAGAAGCATTGACTCTCTCTCCGTAATTGGTGTGCCTACTTCGACCTCAAAGGAAGTTTCATACGGCACAGAATTGAAACTGACACAGTTGCAAAAGGATGTCTCTGCATCATCCTCACTTTATGCCATGAGCAACTGTCGGAGCTCATTGGAGTTTCCCTCCAGTCGATCCGATATCCCTATTGACAAAGAGGCCCAAAGGATTTCTTCCACAGATGAAGAAGACAGTCTGTCCAAATCCCTCCTGACCTCTTCCAAATCAGTCTTCAATGTCTCTGGCCTCGTCCCTACTCCTCCAGAGGGAAGGCCAAAGGTGAGGCTGCCACGGCACCCAGTGCTTCGCCTTAGGAAGGTTCCAGAGGAGCCCCCCAAAAAGATGCACATTTACACAGTTTGCAGGGATGCTTTTCATTTCCCAACTGAGACAATGCGATTGACCAGTCCATCATCATTCGAGGGAGAATTCTCAACTCCAGAGTCCCAGAGGCCAAGGTAATACTGTCTTTCTCATAGTCCTAATCTGAAAAGCTTTTTAACACTTAGCCCACTGTTGATATTTGAACAGCCTTGATTCTAAATGTTTTTATTTTTGTAGAGCTTTCGTAGAGCTTTGAGAACTCTGTTATGAAAAGCGTTGCACAAATTAAATGTATTTTTTATTCATTAAGAGCGGTGGACAGCTCAGACAAGGAGTCTATCTTTAATATAGACTCATCCAAAAGACTCGTCGCAGAGATAATGCTGTCTGTTCGGGAGGACGTTGTTGAGGCAAAGCAGAGAGAGTTGGCCGCACATCTGGCTGCGCTGTCGTCTGACAATGAGATGCTCAGCACTTTGGCTCAGAGTGGGACACCCCGCGCCGATTCATGAACTGCCTCCAACACCTCTCCTCACAGCGAGAGTGATAACTGAAGAGAGATTCACATGTTTACTTGGACATACATGGTAGAAGCATTTGCTTACAATATTTTGAATCACATTGAGCTATTAAAGAATGCATTTATTTTCTAAAAAAGACAAAAGCATTTATTTACAATGTGTAGTTTTTCTTAGATGTAAGTGTTAAGTTAGGAATATTAAATAGAAAATTAGGAGAGAGTAATTATATATCTCTGCTCTGAATGGTGACATTGTTTAAACAGTCTCACAATTTGACCATAAAATATTAATACACTTTTTTTTTTACACTGACTTTAATGGTTCTAAAGGGAGGAGAGGACAAAGCTGCGTGAATTTAGGAGTCACAAGCGCCCCAGTAATCTTTATTAACTTTACATTCCTGCCATTTTTCCTGCTTGTAAGTAGTCTCTCTTAATTAACAGCATTGTTAAGAGACAAACCTGTTTTAGGTCAGTTAGGATCACCACTTTATTTTAAGAATGTGAAATGTCAGAATAATAGTAGAGAGAATTATTTATTTCAGATTTTATTTATTTCATAACATTCCCAGTGGGTCAGAAGTTTACGTACACTCAATTAGTATTTGGTAGCATTGCCTTTAAATTGTTTAACTTGGGTCAAACGTTTCGGGTAGCCTTCCACAATAAGTTGGGGGAAATTTGGGCCCATTTATCCTGACAGAGCTGGTATAACTGAGTCAGGTTTGTATGCCTCCTTGCTCGCACACTCCATTTCAGTTCTGCCCACAGATTTTCCATAGGATTGAGGTCAGGGCTTTGTGATGGCCACTCCAATACCTTGACCTTGTTGCCACAACTTTGGAAGTATGCTTGGGGTCATTGTCCATTTGGAAGACCCATTTGCGACCAAGCTTTAACTTCCTGACTGATGTCTTGAGATGTTGCTTCAATATATCCACATAATTTTCCTGCCTCATGATGCCATCTATTTTGTGAAGTGCACCAGTCCCTCTTGCAGCAAAGCACCCCCACAACATGACGCTGCCACCCCCATGCTTCACGGTTGGGATGGTGTTCTTCGGCTTGCAAGCCTCCCCCTTTTTCCTCCAAACATAACGATGGTCATTATGGCCAAACAGTTCTGTTTCTGTTTCATCAGAACAAAGGACATTTCTCCAAAAAGTATGATTTTACTTTTTTTAAATTATTACTTTCTTAGCTACAGACCTCACCCATTTTATAACCAGCATGTCCAGAGATACAACCTCTCTTATCATCACTCAGTGCCTGGGCTTACCTCCACTGTACCCGCACCCCACCATACCCCTGTCTGCACGTTATGCCCTGAATCTATTCTACCATGCCCAGAAATCTGCTCCTTTTATTCTTTGTCCCCAACGCTCTAGGCGACCAGTTGAGATAGCCTTTAACCGTACCCTCATCCTACTCCTCCTCTGTTCCTCGGGTGATGTGGAGGTAAACCCAGGCCCTGCGGGTCCCCAGGCACCCTCATTTGTTGACTTCTGTGATCGAAAAAGCCTTGGTTTCATGCATGTTAACATCAGAAGCCTCCTCCCTAAGTTTATTTTACTCTCTGCAAACCCTGATGTCCTTGCCGTGTCTGAATCCTGGTTGAGGAAGGCCACCAAATATTCGGAGATTTCCATACCCAACTACAACATTTTCTGTCAAGATAGAACTGCCAAAGGGGGAGGAGTTGCAAAGGGGGAGGAGTTGCAATCTACTGCAGAGATAGCCTGCAAAGTTCTGTCATACTTTCCAGGTCTTTACCCAAACAGTTTGAACTTCTAATTTTAAAAATGTATCTCTCCAGAAATAAGTCTCTCACTGTTGCCGCCTGCTATTGAACCCCCTCTGCGCCCAGCTGTGCCCTGGACACCATTTGTGAATTGATCGCCCCCCCCATCTAGCTTCAGAGTTCGTTCTGTTAGGTGACCTAAACTGGGATATGCTTAACACCTCGGCAGTCCTACAATCTAAGCTAGATGCCCTCAATCTCACACAAATCATCAAGGAACCCACCAGGTACAACCCTAAATCCGTAAACATGGGCACCCTCATAGACATTATCCTGTCCAACTTGCCCTCCAAATACACCTCCGCTGTTTTCAATCAGGATCTCAGCGATCACTGCCTCATTGCCTGTATCCGCTATGGGTACGCGGTCAAACGACCACCCATCATCACTGTCAAACGCTCCCTAAAACACTTCTGCGAGCAGGCCTTTCTAATCGACCTGGCCCGGGTATCCTGGAAGGATATTGACCTCATCCCGTCAGTCGAGGATGCCTGGTCATTCTTTAAAAGTCATTTCCTCACCATCTTAGATAAGCATGCCCCGTTCAAAAAATGCAGAACTAAGAACAGATATAGCCCTTGGTTCACTCCAGACCTGACTGCCCTTGATCAGCACAAAAACATCCTGTGGCGGATTGCAATAGCATCGAATAGTCCCCGCGATATGCAACTGTTCAGGGAAGTCAGGAACCAATACACGCAGTCAGTCAGGAAAGCAAAGGCTAGCTTTTTCAAGCAGAAATGTGCATCCTGTAGCTCTAACTCCAAAAAGTTTTGGGACACTGTAAAGTCCATGGAGAACAAGAGCACCTCCTCCCAGCTGCCCACTGCATGGAGGCTAGGTAACACGGTCACCACCGATAAATCCATAATATTCTAAATTTCAATTAGTATTTCTCAAGTATTTCCCCCCCCCCCCCCCCCCGCAGCTACTCGCCCAAGACTCCCCAGCTTCTCCTTCACCCAAATCTAGATATCAAATGTTCTGAAAGAGCTGCAAAACCTGGACCCGTACAAATCAGCTGGGCTAGACAATCTGGACCCTCTCTTTCTAAAACTATCTCTCTTTCGTATCGTCCGAGATCCCTAAAGATTGGAAAGCTGCCGCGGTCATCCCCCTCTTCAAAGGGGGTGACACCCTAGACCCAAACTGTTACAGACCTATATCCATCCTGCCCTGCCTATCTAAAGTGTTAGAAAGCCAAGTTAATAAACAGATTACTGACCATTTAGAATCCCACCGTACCTTCTCCGCTGTGCAATCCGGTTTCCGAGCCGGTCACGGGTGCACCTCAGCCACGCTCAAGGTACTGAACGATATCATAACGCCATCGATAAAAGACAGTACTGTGCAGCCTTCTTCATCGACCTGGCCAAGGCTTTCGACTCTGTCAATCACCGTATTCTTAACGGCAGACTCAATAGCCTTGGTTTTTCTAATGACTGCCTCGCCTGGTTCACCAACTACTTTGCAGACAGAGTTCAGTGTATCAAATCAGAGGGCATGTTGTCCGGACCTCTGGCAGTCTCTGTGGGGGTACCACAGGGTTCAATTCTCAGGCTGACTCTTTTCTCTGGTATATATCAATGATGTTGCTCTTGCTGCTGGTGATTCTCTGATCCACCTCTACGCAGATGACACCATTCTGTATACTTCTGGCCCTTCCTTGGACACTGTGTTAACTAACCTCCAAACGAGCTTCAATGCCATACAACACTCCTTCCGTGGCCTCCAACTGCTCTTAAACGCTAGTAAAACCAAATGCATGCTTTTCAACCGTTCGCTGCCCGCACCCGCCCGTCCCCCTGACTAGCATCACCACCCTGGACGATTCCGACCTAGAATATGTGGACAACTATAAATACCTAGGTGTCTGGTTAGACTGTAAACTCTCCTTCCAGACTCATATTAAACATCTCCAATCCAAAATCAAATCTAGAATCGGCTTTCTATTTCGCAACAAAGCCTCCTTCACTCACGCCGCCAAACTTACCCTAGTAAAAATGACTAGCCTACCGATCCTCGACTTCGGCCATGTCATTTACAAAATAGCTTCCAATACTCTACTCAGCAAACTGGATGCAGTCTATCACAGTGCCATCCGTTTTGTTACCAAATCACCTTATACCACCCACCACTGCGACCTGTATGCTCTAGTCGGCTGGCCCTCGCTACATATTCGTCACCAGACCCACTTGCTCCAGGTCATCTATAAGTCTATGCTAGGTAAAGCTCCGCCTTATCTCAGTTCACTGGTCACGATAACAACACCCACCCGTAGCACACGTTCCAGCAGGTATATCTCACTGATCATCCCCAAAGCCAACACCTCATTTGGCCACCTTTCCTTCCAGTTCTCTGCTGCCAGTGACTGGAATGAATTGCAAAAATCGCTGAAGTTGGAGACTTTTATTTCCCTCACCAACTTTAAACATCACCTATCTGAGCATCTAACTTATCGCTGCAGCTGTACATAGTCCATCTGTAAATAGCTCACCCAATCTACCAACCTCATCCCCATACAGTTTTTATTTACTTTTCTGCTCTTTTGCACACCAGTATCTCTACTTGCACATCATCATCTGCTCATTGATCACTCCAGTGTTAATCTGCTAAATTGTAATAATTCGCTCCTATGGCCTATTTATTGCCTACCTCCTCATGCCTTTTGCACAAACTGTATATAGACTTTCTTTTTTTCTATTGTGTCATTGAGTTGTTTATTGTGTTATTGGCTTGTTTATTGTTTATTCCATGTGTAACTCTGTGTTGTTGCCTGTGTCACAATGCTTTGCTTTTTCTTGGCCAGGTCGCAGTTGTAAATGAGAACTTGTTCTCAACTAGCCTACCTGGTAAAATAAAGGTGAAATAAAAAAATAAAAAAATATCTCCCTGGCATATTACATCATTTATGCACCAGTATACAAGACATTTTTGGAAGGGAAGGAAGGTGGCGCGGCGGTCCTTGCTTGCAAATTTTGTCATGAAACTTTGTCATCAAAGTCTGGCATTCTCTGGATGTACGGTGCTTTCAAGACAACTGAACTCAGAAAAAAACTGTGTTAAATCATGACGTCAGGTCGGAGCTCTAGAAAGAGGTCTGAGTTCCTGACTTGGAATTTCGAATTGGATGACCGCTCAAAACGTATTTTCCTAGTTGGAGCTTGTTCTTTTCCGACTTCCCAGTTGTCTTGAACTCACTGAAATCTGAGATTTCCCAGTTCTGAGTTCCCAGTTGTTTTGAACGCAGCAGAAGTCACACCGGATTGACAGCATGACCAATGTATTCAACCTTTTCTGGCCCATGGTGTTGCTTGTGAATGTTTATCCTTTTAAGGTAGGAAAAGTGACCCTTAAATTAAGAATTAACAGCCGCTGACAGATACTCTCTATATTGTTTGGAATTAATGTAAACTGCTGATTGGTGACAAATGACACTCTTGATTTTTAACAATTAATTTAAAGCTCATGCCCTATTGACCCCCTTGACCTATGTTGAAGATAGCATGCATTACTGCATTGGATCTTCCTAGAGGCCCTATGACTGCAATGATGCTTCCCCATAAAATCAAGGATGTCAACAGGTTTAATTCAGATTAAACTGAACTGACAGTTGTGGCTGTTTTGTGTGATGTATTGTTGTCTCTACCTTTTTGCCCTTTGTGCTGTTGTATGTGCCCAATAATGTTTGTACCATGTTTTGTGCTGCTACCATGTTGTGTTGCTACTATGTTGTGTTGCTACCATGTTGTGCTGCTACCATGTTGTGTTGCTACCATGTTGTGTTACTACCATGCTGTGTTACTACCATGTTGTGTTTCTACCATGTTGTCCTGCTACCATGTTGTGCTGCTACCATGTTGTGTTGCTACCATGTTGTGTTGCTACCATGTTGTGTTGCTACTATGTTGTTGTCATGTTGGCTGCAGTCCAAACACTTAAAAGACACATCCTATCCCCTCAGCCCTCAAATTAAGTGGACACTTCAGATGACATATCATGACGTCTGACGAGTATACACTTGCCAGGGAGGAAGGAATGATTTTTAAATGGACCACCCTTGGCCGGAAATTCATCACTCGTTCATCGCCCGATGATTGTATGGGTGCTTTATATGCGCTACTGTCAATTATGAGTGCATGTTTACTTATATTAAATATATAATTATTAATATATGCCTACTGTATGATAGATAGCAAATTAATTGCCTAGCTGGAACTTCTGAAGAAGGAAAATGTTTTATTTCTACAATTTCCAAAAGATAACCAAACGAAAACATGTTTACGAGACGTGTTTGTGCCGTCATGTGCATTAGTAGCACAATTTATAACTTATTTTCATTTGTTTTTACTTACACTTGTATTGTAAATAAGAATTTGTTCTTAACTGACTTGCCTAGTTAAATAAAGGTGAAATAAATAAAGAAAAATTACCTCCCAACTAATCCTGTATTCTGACTGATGTCACAGAATGCTTGCTACTGATCACACACCCCTTGACTTATTCCCCCAAAATACACAGCCTGAATTCAAAATGGATCAAAAAAAAAAATTCTCTCTCACCCATCTATACACAATACCCCTTAAAGAGAAAGTGCAAACATGTTTTTTGTAATTTTTGCAAATGTATTGAAAATGTTCATACAGACATTGGCGAGTCAAATTCAAGGGCTTTTTGGGACTTTTTCAATAACTTAAATTGAAATTTTCAAGAACCTCAATGTTATACAATTGTATAATTTATATATTTGTACATATAGTGCCTAATATAGAACCCCTTCCACAAAAACATCATGCACAAAATGTAAAAAATAAATAAAAATAAAGAATATTTAAAAAAGTAGGCCATTGCCACTTCAGGAATCATTTATTTGTTAGGCCTTGTATTACCAATTATTATTACATCATAAAATATGTGAGAGTGATGTGGACATTGAATGACTAAATAGATGAGATGCATGTATGACAATTTTTCTGTAGCCTACAGTATGTGGCCGATGCAGGCACACATAATAAAGCCATGAATAGTAGTAGCATTAATCACACCATCGCTGTTTTATAATGAGAAAGAGATCAAAAACTAGGTTCCTCTTTTAATGGAAGGAGTTGTATGGCAAGCCAAGTTGAAACCAACATTAGACGTTTGTCATCCTCATAATAACCGCATGTGGTTTTACCGCAACAGAGTAGCAACACCCTTCAATTGAAGCGGCAGGAAACAAAAGTGTCCACATCTCTCACAAAAACAGATCAAAAATGAACTCACAGATAAGGGACCAAGAGAACTTATAATTTGGCTACAATATTTTGCCCAAAATTAGTCGTCCCATTTTGGGCTCTTTAGTCCGTCCGTTTTGGTCCAAATTTAGCCGAAGATCAGCCTGACCGTTAGCTTGCTGTATGTGGGAACTCCTTCAAGACTGTTGGAAAAGCATTCCAGGTGAAGCTAGTTGAGAGAATGCCAAGAGTGTGCAAAGCTGTCATCCAGGCAAAGGTTGGCTACCTTGAAGAATCTAAAATATCAAATATATTTTGATTTGTTTAACTTCTTTGGTTACTACATGACTCCATATGTGTTATTTCATAGTTTTGATGTCTTCACTATTATTCTACAATGTAGAAAATAGTAAAAATAAAGAAAAACCCTTGAATGAGTAGGTGTTCTAAAACTTTGACCGGTGGTGTACATCACAGCATGTCAGAGAATTGTCCACAATGTACAAGAATATATACATTTTTTGAATAACACATCATGCTTTTAGACTTTCCCTTAAGTAGTATTTTCCTGGATGACTTTCACTTTACCTGAGTCATTTTCTATTAAGCTATCTTTACTTTTACTACCGTATGACAATTAGGTCGTTTTTCCACCATTGCGGAACATAGGCTAGTCCTTTTTGGACTAGGCCTAATCAAACATTATTTTCGGAAGAATCATTTGACTCCCCTCTTGAACTGCCACCGTAGGCCTACACAGCATAGCCATTGGCTAGGCAGCACACAAAGTACTTGATCAGCGAGAGCAGGCCGAGGCTCAGATTTGGAATATCCATTGCAGTGTGTAATGCAACCTAGTTGTACTTACACCATCCCAGCAGCTATTTTAGAAATGCATGCATGCATTTAGTAGCATATAGGCTATGGATAATTTGATTGAGACCACACTAAAATAGCCTACAGGCGCACTTGATATTGCGCGCCTAGCGTAGAATCCGAGAGGGCACACATCGATATAAAGCCTAATAAGCAACTATTTCTAAAACACTGAGAAAGACATTTAATAAATTACATGACCCTCCCCAGGACTAGATTTAAAAAATACTAAACCCTCCCCTTGGCTGAAATTGAAAAATAAAAAACCAATTTAAAAGAGACATTGGCGTTTTTAAAAGTGAAAGTAATGTCCGGGATTTCATCGAGAGTTGTGAATTGTTTTGCTCTCTAGAAAAGGGCGCCATTGAAAGGAGTTGATTATCTGGGTAGCGGTAAATGTGAAAGTTGACCAACTGAAGGGGAAGATTCCTGCGTTGGAAAAGCAGACCGGGGGGCGTGAGTGGTGAAACGCTATAGTTGTCTGTTCTTTTGAGTTTTGATGTTGTCTTTGCCCGACAAAGTGATGTTTGGATATTTATCGGGTATGAGCTTTTGTGCTGAATACATTGCGTTGTTACAGGTATCAAGCTTATCGGCACGTGGCAGCAGTGTGTAGGAAGGGGGTTCCTAGGTGTGAGAAGTGTGCAGAAGGGCATAAGACAAATTAATGTGTAGCATTGGGAAAGAAGCGGTATGCGTTAATTGTAGGGGTGCCGATGGGGATGGGGATTAGAAATGTCTGCTGCGATAGAGGCAGGTTGATGTTTGTACCAGTACAGAGGGATAGGCCAACAAGTGATATATGCTTCAGAAAGATTGGAATTTTAGCGTTTATAGCAATGCTTATCAACTGTACTGCAGGGTTGGAACATACGTCGCAGAAAATTGAGGTTGTGGTGGCAACTGCAGAGAAGTATTTCGGTGTATGAGAATTGACGAGTTACTGGGTGTGTTGAGTGGTGGTGTCCCGTCCTTTCAGGCTGTTGGCCAGAGGTAGTACTCGATATATTTAAATAGTGGAGTAGGGTGGTGGGTTTTTAATGATGGTAGGGTATTTGTTGATGTATTTCTTTAAGCACCAGCTGTCAGAGCAGCTCATAGATTACTGCACCTGTACATAACCCATCTACAATTTAGCCCAAACAACTACCTCTTTACCTACTGTATTTATTTATTAATTTATTTTGCTCCTTTGCACCCCATTATTTCTGTCTCTACTTTGCACTTTCTTCCACTGCAAACCAACCATTCCATTGTTTTTTTAGTTTTTATTTTACTTGCTGTGTTGTACTCACTTCGCCTCCATGGCCTTTTATATTTTTATTTATTTATACATATATTTGTTTGCCTTCACCTCCCTTATCTCACCTCACTTGCTCACATTGTATATAGACTTATTTTTTTTTCACTGTATTATTGACTATATGTTTGTTTTACTCCATGTGTAACTATGTGTTGTTGTATGTGTCGAACTGCTTTGCTTTATCTTGGCCAGGTCGCAATTGTAAATGAGAACGTGTTCTCAATTTGCCTACCTGGTTAAATAAAGGTTAAATAAAATAAAATAAATAAATTTCCTTTTTTATTTTTTTAAGCAAAGTATAAGGGAGTTATACTCCAGTCTAGTAGGTGGCGGTAATGCAACATTTATTGGATGCCAACCACCGTTAAACCTCACCGAAGAAGAACACCGCCGCTTTCGAAAGTCCCTCAAACAGGGTTGCCATGTCCGTAATTTTCCTGTAAAATCGTGCAACTTTTAAAACAATGTCGTGGGTGAATATGTATTGGTCGGGGTTTTTTGTTCTACTTCTAAATTACTAATCAAATAAATGTATATTTGTCACATGCGCCGAATGCAACATGGGGTAGACCTTACAGGGAAATGCTTACTTATAAGTCCTTAAATAAATACAATTATACATTTTTCTAGACCTGGCAACCCTGCCCTCACACGAAAGGGATAGCAAACTAGTCGTTAATCAGGTAAGACTGCACTGTGTGGTAAAGTTATTCAATACTGATTGAATGTGCATAGTGTCGTGTTTTGCAGCATGATTTTTGTTTGTTAAGTCGTCAAACACCGCCATACAATAATTGTGTGAGTTGCCTGGATTTAGGGACGTCGAACGTTCAGGCTTCTGCGTATACCGTACAGCAGTGAGTGAACGCCTTTCACTGTTGACTACAGTATACGTATGGAGGCTATAATCTAGAGCGCCTTAAATTGGGTTTGAGAGCATGTTTTAACTCAAAATGGTTAAGGGATACTTCGGGATTTTGACAATGAAGCCCCTTTATCTACTACCCGAGTCAGATGAATCCGCGTATACGACAATGTTTATGTATCTGCGTATAGCAGGAACTAGTATGGGTAGCTGCAGCCCAAAATGGCGATCGAGTATGTTCGTCAATAGTTAAAAGTTACTAGTGCCGCTTATTTCTACAATGTATATTCTAAAATGTGATTGTAAACATAACCTTAACCACACTGCTAACTTAATGCCTAACCTTAAATAAAACTGTTGTTTCTTATATTGATTTTGTGGCTGTGGAAACCCCGGAGTATAAACTAAGATTCAAAAAATAATGTTTTATCTGCGGTATATGCGCCATTTGAAACGAAAGCGAGCGGGCTGAGGTGGGAAACCCCCGAATGTCGCCAGTCTAAACAACAATGGAGTGGACTTATAGTTTAAAACTGTTTCCGGCTACAATTTTTTTAAATGTTTTTTTATTTTTATTAACAACAAATCAATACAGAAAGTACACGAGGGAATTTCCGGCTGCAATTTATATCGATAAATGGGGAGATGAAGACGTCAGTCACACTGTCCAAGTCAGTCCAACTAAAAGGTTACAGTAACTGGATCGAGGGTTACATTCACGATGTAACGTTACAAGGTAAGATTATGCACACAGTATGCGTTTTATTACTAGCTAGGTAACTAAGTTACTGTTAGTTAGCGAACGTAACGTCGTAGGTTGACAAAAGGTGTAACGTTGCTATTTTAACATTGTCAAATAAAGTATGTTACTGAATCCTTTCAGCTATTGCTACATACAACCTTCGTAGCCAAGTAACGTGAGTTAGCCAATGTTCCATGCTGTGGCTGTGCTTGTCATCTTGGTTCAATGTGAGGCAAGCAGGTGTAGTGCGAGGGCAAGGTCATTTTGCTCAATTTGAAAGAATGGTCTTTACATAATTCAGGTAGTTTGCTGGTCAGTTAGGTAAGTAGGGGTGTCAATTGAGTCTGGCTGCTTCTACGTGCAAATTAGGATGATTACTTTTGAAAAAGCTAGAAATGCGCTTGAATGCACGACTCAAATGGCAAGCGTGGTGGTATGCGTTCTAGTGGTGCTCTAGGATGCCACGACCGCGCAATCCACAAATGGAAGGTATTGACCCAATTGCCATTTTCATCCAGAATAATAACATGTTACAATAGTCAAGCCACTTTCTCTGAAATGACATCCCTTTATTTTCAAGTTTAGCCTGTTTTAGTTACCGACATGATTTCAAATCGGCTTGCTAAACGCACTGATGAAATGCAAATGGTTTATGGGATTTTCAGTTCATTTAATAGACGCAAATTGAATAATTTGGGCCCGTTTTACAATAAAAATACTTTGTAGTATAAAAAAACAACGAATCACTACTGAAAATCCACAAGTCTGCAATAATCAAACCTCTAAGTTTTGTTTTTAATATCGTTACGGTGCCTTTGCATTGTTCTGCTTTGTTTTAGCCTAAGTTAATAAATTATGGAATTGTATGGACAATCCATATCATTAGCTTTTCTTTGTGTTTCTTATGGTGTATTGAAATACATATTAGATCTACTTGTGTTGTCTAACTCACTTCTCTTATGACTTTTTTCCCAGGTGGAGTTCTCTGAAAGTCCATCATGGAGACTAAATGCAATGCACAGCTGGCCAGGGACAGTGCAACCATGCCATCGGTTTACTGTAAACCATAGCTCATTACATTAAAATGGGCTACACGTCTGTTCCACCAACAGAGCTAAACATCCTTGCCTCAAACATGGCACATTCCCCCGTGTACGTCAGGCCTGAAGTCAAAACCTGTAAATACAGTTAAATTATCAAAAGTAAAGCCATTGAGGAATGAAATGCACCTGCCAACTTGAAGGGATTGTGCCAAATACGTATTGTCCAGTCCCTACACAATTGCCCAGTAAATAGTTTGCTAGTAGAGCTGACCCCATTTAGTCGACTGGTTGATTGTTTGGTCGACCAAGATTTCTTAATGTCGAGCAGTAGCAAAAACATTTTATTTATCATGGTGTACAAGACACCTGTCTGATTCACGCTTGTCTGAGTGGATTAATCCATTGTGGAGGCCGTGGGGATGGCACAGTCCATCACTCTAAGACATCTGCTACTGAAATTGTACATGGTTACATTACCTAAGAACAATGGTGCAATGCTAATAAAAAATAATGTATTTTATAACAAATGCGCCTTCTCTTGCGTTGGATAGTGGTCCTTGTCCGGTGTTCTGAAACACACCAGTGCGCTGTTGAATTGGCGCCTTTTCCTAGACCATGTTGCTATGTGCATAATAGAAAAGGTAACCAGCATATTGGTGTTGAGAACAAGGTGGCGGAGGCAGCAGCAGAGTTAGGAGACGAGGAAACAGCCCTTGCCTTATTGTCTAAGAAAAGAGAGGAGAGAGGAAACCCCAACTTAATTAGGTATATAATCAATAGCATAACTGTTAAATGTGTCTGGCTTTATAAATCATCCATGTATATCTACAGAAATAAGACAAATCCTGCTTTTGTTGCCTGTTTTGGTGTTTGTTGTTTATCTTTGCTTTGCTGTAATAAAGGCTTTACACTTTTTCATTTGACCAGCCTCTGGTAATATTTATCATTTATTTAGTGTTCCAAATTGTCAGAAAAATAATAACCCTCTTTTTTGTTGTTGATCTCCTTATTGTTATTACTATTGTTATGATCATCATTATAGTAATAATAAGTAAGACACTGCATCTCAGTGCTAGAGGCGTCACTGTAGTACCTGGTTCGAATCCAGGCTGCATCACACCCGCCCGTGATTGGGAGTCTTATAGGGCGGTGCACATTTGGCCAAGCATCGCCCGGGGTAGGCCATCATTGTAAATACGATTTAGTTCTTAAATGACTTGCTTTGTTAAATAAATATATATTTAAATCATTAGTAGTCTTAGTATAGCTGCCTTGTATAGACTCTATTGAGCTGTAGGCCTAAGAGCACTTCCTGTTTAGTCTTAATACTGTAACTTACTGAGGCCTATATTTCAATACTTAAATAGGCTACTGTATCATATTCATTCGTTCATGTCATCACACAGCATACGAGTCATTCATGATTTGAAATGCAATCAAGCATTTTGGTTATCAAATAAAGGAAGCCTTGAATAATTCACTTCAACAATAAATAAACCGTTCCATTTTGGAAATTACATTCACAAATGAATGTGACTGTTTTTAGTCTTTTCTGTAATAAAGGCTCAACAAAAAAAGTTACAACAGACAAAATGATATTGTAATCTAACAGCACCTACATGGCACATAATATGCACTCAACGCTTGCTCCTTACCTTCTTTTTCTTGATCTCCAGTATTTTCCACAACTAGTCACATTTATTGCACACATTTGACTTCCCCTTCACTTCATGAGCAACCAGTAAACATTCCCTCGTTTTGAGTTCATTTGTAACGTCCTCTGTATCCATTTTGCTGTTATGGTGTTCAAAGTTTGTTATAACCAATTTATGGATGTGATTATGATATGCTTATATGTCAGGCCCTATTGGTCATGTGCATGCGATGCGTACATGTCACATAAAGAGAGCAAGGGTTTAAGGAAGGTTTTTCCTAAACAAATGAATGATTTCGGTAACAGAACATTTAATTCAGAAATGTCTGTAATTATGTTGCAGCTTCAGCAACACAAACAGCGCGATAAACACTGGTGGTCGCTGCAGCAGAGAGGAGAGGGAGACAAAGGGTGTTAGTCACAGTCACTCGCTGTTTTTTTTTTTTTACACATTTGCAGCAAGTCTGAGCCAGGCCCGGCACAATCAAATCAATTGCTGGTCGGACTCTCTCATTTGCATCTTAATTATTTCATCAAACAGTGCGCTTAAAGGATCAGACAAGCTCAGTGAATATAAAACATGTGTGATTAAAACACATAGGATATGTCTATATTTGGAAAAATACACGTTTTAAAATTCAAACCAATCGATTGGTCGAAAGAACAGACGACTCTTGGTCGACCAAGATTTTGTTGTTGTTGGGGACAGCCCCAAACTTAAGTCGCGTCTGCTAAGAGCATCTGCTAAATTTCAAACGTAAATGTAAGGTGACTGGTCATGTTATTACGTTAGGTCATATTGTTATTACGTTGTGATAGAGTTGTGGTTGCCACAACTGTTTTTGGGCCAGGAACAATAAGCCCTCCTTTTTGGGGGACTGCTTACGAAATGCTGCCTGGTCGTGGAAACTGTGTTTAAATACTGTAGGCATATTTGACCCGTCTTTAAAAAAAAAAAAAAAAAAGAATAAACGTTTAACCTTGTTTTCAAAGTTGTTAAAGGAGGAAGCCTGCGCCATTGTTGCAGTCTGAATGTTGCATAGACTGTAATGTAGCATGTTTAATGTACCCGCTGGCTCAAGGGTTGAAATGCATGTGCTAGCCGATGTTCGTTCAGACGATAGTGATTCGTCAAAAGACAGGTAAATAGAGGCTGTCCAGGCTGAAAATGTTGGCTCACATTACACTGAAATACAAGAACATTACCATCAAAGATGAAGTTGCATTGAATCGAATTAATCAGATCTTACCATTCGTTTGTTGTGCTGTGTATTTAAATATGGTCTATTAAACATTTTCCCTTGTCTTCCAATAGTTGTATTAGTCTGTGATTCAAGGTCTACGTTAAGATTGAAGACAACAGGGATGGTGCCATTGTTATAATTCAAAACTCCTAAGAATCCAGAGTGGTGGCCCTTATTCCAGTGAGATGGTGAGGATTGGAGAACCATGGTGCAGTTTCAAAGCAAAATGGATAGTATGTTAAACATTTCGGTTGTGTAAACCTAGTGGCTTGGCAACCTTTCATACCACAGCTGTAGGCGCATTTGGCACCTGATAGTATGCTCAGAGTATTCACAATTTCTGTCAAATTCTAACTTTAATTATAAACCCTGTTTTGAAAATTGTCTAGAATTTTCTTTAGTCTTTGAACATAGTCACATCTTCCAGAAGGGAGATGGCCTTGACAACGCAAATGGAAACATGGAAAACATTAAATATGATTTATCTCAACTTGAAACTGTCAATCGCAAGGCTCATCTCCACCCTAACCCCAAACTCTTCAACCCTGCTTTGTCCAAGTGTGACCCCCCCCCCCCACCCTGCCGCATTGACTCGAATATACTGGTTTTATGAAACCATTGCTGTAGAAAATAGACGAAAACATATTTTTAAACAGTGATATGTTTTCATTTTCTCTATTTACAGATAGATCTACCAATCATTTTGGTGTTTCTAAACATTCAGCTCACTAGTGCATGTGGTAGAGCAGAGTACAGAACAGGTGTTGAATGCTGTCCTATGTGTTCTCCAGGTAAGGACCAGCTCTGTATACTATATGGATTATTATCAAGAAAATACATTCCAATACCAATCAATCCATGTCACTGATCTTCTATCCCACAGGAAACCGGGTACATAAACACTGTACAGAATTTACAAGTACTTCCTGTGTCCCCTGTACCGACTCCACTTTCCTTGATGAACCCAATGGTCTTACGGCATGCATACTGTGTACAAATTGTGACCCTGGCTTTGGTTTGACGGTAAAGCAGTCATGTAGACCTTCATCAGACACGGTCTGTGGGACACTGGAGGGGTTCTACTGTCATGACCCAACTAAGGATGGTTGTAGAGCAGCCCAGAGACACAGCAGCTGTAAACCTGGTCAATACATCAGTCACACAGGTATGTCTTCATGCAAATCTTCCATTGACATCAGTACATGATTTATGCAGTCGTGAGTTAAGCACATCTCAAGTTAGAATCCTTAATTAGTTTCACCCTGTGTTGGTGCAGGAACAACATCTACTGATACTGTGTGTTCTGACTGTACTGGTGACACCTATTCAAATGGATCATTTACATCCTGCCAGTCATACACACAGTAAGTGTGTCTCATGTATAATGGTTATTTCCCCCAAAATATAAACTAAATACGACAATAATATGCTCACATAGAAATGTAAAACTAAATGTTGGATGACTAAATTGTTGATTATCAGTGGTCTATCTCTCTTATTATAGATGTGATACCTTGAAGCTTCAGCAAATTAAATCTGGAACTCATTGGTCCGACTCTGAATGTGGACCACAGACCTCCCTTCCCATAGCAATAATATCTGCTGTGGTGGTGGTTCTAGCTGTGATAGCAGGAGTGATTGGAGTATCTATTTTTATAAGAAAGGGAAGAAAAAAACTATCTGGTAAGATGATTTTGGTGGGAGGGAATTGTTTTAATTAATTGCCTAGATCAGGGATGGGCAACACCCCCGCCACACACACATTGTGAGCAACATATTTTAGTGGCCCTCCTCTTGACACCGGAGAGGCATTTGTTAGGTTTTAGGGCGTAGAGAAAATGAAAAGCAAGTTTGCTGTAATTCTGCACATTTTGCCATGGGTCAGAGGGAAATGTTTGCAGTTTTTAATATGATATCTGAGTGAGACTAACAAATTCAATGAGGGCCCCCTGGCCGGTAATTCGACCATGATACGTTTAGATAGCTGGCCGCTAAACTAACTTAGATGTCTAAAAATGTTTTGCTGACATGGGATAACTGACTGACTATCAGTAACTGACATAAGAGAAACTGCTGATGCAAAACAAAATTTCAAAATTGCATCTTGTGTGTTCTACTATTCTAACTTGCAAACAGTAAGTTGAGACCCTGACTGAGTTTCAGAGAGAAAAAAAGGTTGTTTTTTGGGAATATTGGTCCGAGGGCCTTCAAAAGCACGAGGGCCACCAGTTGCCCATTCCTGGCCTAGATGAACAGTGAGAAATATCCAGTTTTTGTCAATTCTGACAATACCACTGCCTACTGGTCATATGACGATATTGAATATTTTGTCTCAACGCTAATGCTTCTATTTCTACAGAGACACAAAGGCCAACAGATGTACATAAAGGCCTACAAACACCTATAGAGGTATGTTCATGTGCACCCTCCCTCTGTATTTTATAACATACTTACTGTGGCAAGGAGATAGATGACAGAAATTGTTCCGTTATTTCTACTGACTCGAGAGTTCCACTTTTTATGTTTTATTGAGTTGCGGTTTCATTTGAAGGAATCAGACACTGAGGGAGCAACGCTGTTTGTGGGAACAAGAACAGGTAAAGGTTCTGTTAACATATGTACAGAATGGTATGCATGAGTTCTCGTGAACTTCAGCCAAAAAAATGTATGACTTAGTACCTGTCATCTTTTTCATGTAAACTTGACATGTTATTAATATTATCCTTACCAGATTCATGCCCCTAGGACATTCTTTACAACAATCCAGTTTGAGGTTCATTGGCCTGAGACGTAGTAGGGTCCAACTTCTGTCCACTACATGGTAAATGTGATCTAAACTCCATTTTTAAATAAAAGTTGGGGCTGACACATTTGTTTTGTGGTGTACTGATTAAACCAACTATGACCTTAATACATGGCCTAAAACCATAAAACACAATTCCAAGGAAAAAACATTTCTGTAAAACCTTCCAATAGTGGGGACGAAGATGTAAACCCTAGTAGGAGCTAGGTCTGTACTGTCCAGGGTAAGGTCAGATGGCCTTCATTTTAATGGTCAGTCCAAGTCATTGCGCGTAACTGTAACTAAAGGAGTTTTGGATGACACTGCACCTGGTCTTTGGATGATGGTGCAGGATACAAACGCATTTTGGAGCAATTGTCCTTGAATTGAGGAAATCATCAGATAATCCCACAACATCGACATGAAACTTGTGCTTCTGGTAATGGTGTACTGTAGATTCTGTTGATACAAGCTGTGCAAATGACCTTTGAATAACATGGCCTGGACACTGGTTTCGAAAAAATGGACTTGTTGTGTGACCATGGATTTGTATAATCCCATTCCCCACAAAGGCAATGGTGCAAAGTGAAGGCTATGTCCAGTGTGTGACCCTGATGCATCCCAATAGGACTCCAATTAATAATAAACACTTCATGACTTTTACAGTCCTCCATGATTGTATAGTTCCTTTGCTTTTGATGCATATTTTGTACATATTGTGCTATAGTGTTTAGCAGATTATTCACGTAATATAGATTTTGCATTGGTCATGACTTGTGCTTGTTTTACCACCATCAGTGCTCAAGTCTCTCTGATGTGGTTTTTTTTCTGTGTAAATATGGTGGCAAATCCATTGTCCCCTCGTGGGATTAATAGAGGGTCTGCAGTAAAATGTTATGTTCAAGTGTTCCAATGACCTTACATTGTAAAAATGTATTAAAGCAAAATGTGAACTGCAAGGATGTGAGTGACCCAGTTAAGTTTATTTGTACAATGCACCTCCTAATATTTCAGACCTATTATAGACTAAATTCAATGTTTTTTAGTTATACTTCAGGGAATATATGCATTTAAGAATTTGAACGGGGCCAATACGTCATATCCGGTGTCATATGTGAACGCACCCTGCTTGCTATACTAGCTAAACAAGAGGCACAGATAATTGACTAATAATAGTGCTTTAAAAGCATATGTGACATATAATAGTTGGCTAGTATCAGTATTAATGTATCGTCACAACGTTCTGACGTCTTTATCAAGTGAAAATGGTTTACCTGTCGTCTGCACAGTATTTCCTCATTGGTAAGTTAGCTGGTTGAGCTACATTTAGGTTTTACAAAATTGTGATATAAAATGGCGTCCTGCTAAATTAAATAGTCCAACTATCACATTTCAGATTGAATCAGCAAACTTGCGTTATCGATGCTAGTAACTGACTTTACAACCACAACCATGTGCATGTTACCAAAGCAATAAGACGTATGCAAGCTATGTTGAAACCAACGAGTTTAATTAATCCTTCCTTGCCTAACAGTTGCACCACAGAATAATTCATATTTGATAGCACTATCCCTTAAAATAGTCTATGTATAGTTAGCTACAACAATCTGTTTTTACGACATTAACTAGATAATACGAGAAGAAAAACATTAAAACAAGGTTGTGGGAGCAGCGGAAGTCAAGCGCACATTCATTAGTTTCAATCTGACGAACGCAAAATCTCAAATGATAATTATATTAACGTTTTATGACGGATTTAGATAAATATTCAGACTTACTTTGTGATTAGTCTAGCGTACTCATCTGATGTCGTGGTTACAGTATTTCGGAACCAAAATGAATTGTTCATCCTGCTACGGTAGGCTACATGGTCAGGTGTGGGTAAGGTTTGCGGCGCCTGGATTTTTTCTTCTTTTTTTTTAACCACGCCTGACGCGAAGTCGATATGTTGATGTTGTCTTAATCAGTCTGACAGTCGTTGCCATCCGGCCACCATCTTGTGGGTTTCCACTTATTAGGGGGAGGAAGACACGAAGTTATAATTTGTTTTAATTACAAGTTCCAGTCTGTTTATTTTCAACTCCAATGTCATTGTTAAGTGCATGGCATGGCAATTAAGGAGTTGTCAAGAGAGAACAAACAGACTGGCCCTTAGCCAATGCATCTTTTTTTGTCTGTTTCAGGTTTGAATTTTATGCATGTATTTGGAAGCGATTGTGGTCCAGCAGAATACAAAAAGTCTGATGGGCAGTGCTGCCCAATGTGTGGTAGAGGTAATGTTCATTTATGCATTAGCTTTTTCAATGTTGCTGAATTGCACGTTACCAGTAAACAAGGGGCAGGCACATTTCTACATGTAGCCTACAATATCTCATACACTACAGTGTTTCAGAAGGATTTATGCAGTAAATGGGAGACATTGTTTGTGTCCGAAGATCCATACTAGCGTACTACATGCTTAAACTGCAAACTATGTACTCATCGTCGCATACTATTTAGCACGTACCGTTTAGTAAAAAGTGTGCCACAATACAGTAGCGGCTCCTGACTGCGTTCCAGTTCCATTAATTTCTCTAAACTCTGAATAGAATGTAGTGATAGGCCTACTCAGGCTGGTTATAGGCAGACTATCACACTCAACCTATACCGTAGCCAATAAAGTCCATCTATCCTATTTAAAGAGGACAGAAACAGATCATTTGGTTCCATTTCAACATATTTATTAGTGAAATCAAAGTGCTGTAACATGTATAAATTATATCAAATAGCCTAGTACACACACCAAAACTTTTAAAACATTCAAATCAAAAGGTATTGCACAGAAAAACGTGGACAGTCGTGTGCATCCCAAATTCAGAACCGCTGGACAGCAACATAATAAACTAAAGCACTCATCTTTGGGAACGAGATCAGAATGACCGCTATGGCTTGATCCATAACTTCAATAATTCAAAAGGTAGCCTAGATTACAAAACTAAAACAATCCATTCAAATCAAAAGGCCTGATTTAACATGACATCAATAACGCAGCCACATCCAGAGTCCCCGGTGCAGACACATTCAGAAATCAAAGTTGGTTTAGTATTTAGTTTAAAAGCGCTGATGAAGGCCAAGAGAACAAGAAACACTTTTCAATGAGAAAACAGAAATCCACTTTGGGTAAAAAACTAAAAAAGACCAGGATGCAATACTCATGATCATTTTAAGGAGAACAAAAACTACTTGGGCTACATTTGAACACCACGGCAGAAGCTTGGCTATTCAGCATGTTCCCAATTAAAGGGTGACTTTTTCACATTTTAACATATTTACTATCTCCAGAACCATACCAGTATGTAGTGAAAAAGATAGAAGATCAGGTCCTGAGAAAACAAACCCCTTGGATGTCACCGGGGGCCAAAAAAACCTTAATGGTGCAGAGAGCTGTGTTCCTTGAAACACTGGTTCTGTCCGAATACCCATACTTGCGTCGTAAATAGTCGGCCGTCTGAGTATGCGAAAAAGGATGTGATATTTAAAAAATCGAGTATACTTTAAATGCACCGATGTCACTCATTTCGGCTTTGACAACATCTGATCAATTAAATATGGGGATACCCTACCGAAATCAACAAAGAGCGGGAAACATGTAAAAACATGTTTTTATAGCAGATACATTTTCGAAAATCGAGTATGGTTTAAATGCCAGGATGTTATACTCGATGTTCGATGCACACTTTTCCTTAATGCATTGGAAGAGGTAGGCGGTGAGTGATAGGCCCTAGTTCTCTTCAAGTAGCCAAACAACAAAACTAGGCTACTTAAAGAAAATATGTAACATCTCAATAAGTTACTTTTTTTTTTTTTTTCTATGATTAGGCTTGGTGGTCCGCAGAGATTGTACAATAGAGTCCAGCACATCTTGCATACCCTGTATCAGAGGGACCTTCATGAACGAGGCCAATGGTCTAACCAAGTGCTTTCCCTGCAGTCCCTGTGACACAGGTACATTTACATTTATTCCAAACCTTCCCATCTTTCCTTTTAGCAGTACACATCATACCCTTTTCACTGCTGAGCTGAGTTGTGTGGCACTGGCTTGGTTCTGCATCCACCAACTGGAAAGTACAATGTAAAAAAAGAAAATATCTGAGTCAGTGTCTTACGTTTCAGGTCACCACAATAGTGTGAAAAGGGTATAAGGTGCCTTCTCATAAGTAGTCCTCTGACTGAAATGAATCAACCCTGATATTTTTCCAGGACAGGGCCTGTTCACTCAGACAGAGTGCAAACCAACAAGTAACACAGTCTGCGACGTTCTAGATGGATTCTACTGTAGAAGCTACTCATCCAACTCTAAGTGTAGCTTTGCAGTAGAACATACACACTGTTCAGCGGGACAGAGTACTAAATCACCTGGTAAGTATGAAGTAGAGGCTAAATATTGTACAGGACATAATAATTCTGATGAATTTAACATGGGCTCTAGATAGCTTAGTGGTTTTTTCTCTGGTTTCTTTTTGAAGTGAAGCCATACCTCAGGTGATTTTGACTTCTCCATCACCTCAATTGTTATCTTTTGAACATGATAACATTGTTTATTCTCACTTTATAGGAACAAAGACAACAGATACCATGTGTGAGGATTGTCAACATGGCTTTTACTCACAACATGATGTGAACTGCACTGCTTGGACTGAGTAGGTCATCGTTCGTGTACTAGAGTTTCTTAAATTGCTTTAGGTTTCTTTTTTCTTAAAAAAAATTATTGGGACATTGATGATATTACATTTCAGATAGCAGGATCAATGCTCTGATAGTAATCTATAAATTCAGTTCTGGCAACCAGATTTTGGTTGACAATATAATTACAGGCTGGCTTAATGTTAAAACTATTTGAATTCATTCACTTTTTGACTGCACCCCTTTTGATTTGAACGGAACCTTCCATACATATTTGCCCATTGTAGAAGTGCTCAGAAAGTGCACTTTTGGGTCCCGAATGCCAAAACATTCAAGAGATAAAGGTGCTGACCTATTTTGTGTACCCCACCATACCATGAGACATCCATGTCTTCATCACTGGAAAAGATTAATTGTTGAGATGGATATAATTTAAAAGCTTACAAATAGTTAGAAAACCCTATTTTAATAATTTCTTAACAAAAATAAATAATCAAATTAAATGTCTATCTAAAATCTCCTATTTTAGGTCATGAGATTTTTGTGTTGTGCCACCATCGGTTGAGACACAACATGCTCTTGAATACAGGGTGAGTAATGTTTTGGATAAAAAACTAAAATAGGAATATACAATTGAAATGTAAACTTTCAAATGGTACCACAAAGATGATTGGAGGTCCACACATCAGTGAATGTTGATTTTAATGGGAATAACTGTTTTAAATTACACTCTCAATCCTCCATAGGAAATAATAGAAATATAGATGATAGAATTAACATGACCATTTAAGTTGACATTTAACTGTGGGTGAACCGGCGGCCATCTTTGTGGTAGTAATTAGTACTCATCACTGCATTCTCTATCAGAAAGTTGGTTGGCCATCTTTGATGTCACGTAGGTTGATATCTTTTCCAGTGATGATGCCATGGATGTCTCATGGTATGGTGGGGTTTGCAAAATGGCAAAAATTCAAGCACCTTTTATCTCCTGACTGTTTTGTCATTCAGGTCCTAAAATTAAAATTATTAAACCTGACATTACAATATGCTGTAGTTGACCTATCTAGTTAAATACAACTTTATGTGTTGCTTACTCTGCAGTTGTGCAGCAATGGGACACGTGAAGACTAAAGATGGAAATTCCAGTGAAGATGTTATTTGTAACAAAGTGCCACCAAGGAGTCATGTCACTATAATAGCTCCAATATTATTATTAGGCCTGACAGTAACTGTACTGTTTTGTTTCTACCTGGCAAGAGGTCAGTCCTTTGTTTATGTCTCTATTTAATGAGTCACTTCTTTAAAAGCATGTAATTGTCATGTAACTTGCTATTGTAATACATACACATGCAATTCATGGTGAGTTGTCTTTACCCCAACTAATCTGATTACTCTTGTTGTGTTTTCAGCTAAATGTAAGAAAGGTCAGTCTCTATTTATTTACATTAATACCTTTCTCACCATGTTAACTAATTTGTTTTGCCTCTATTAATCTGACTATTTCTACTGAACTTTCAGAGTTGCATGTTATCTCTGAGGTAAGTCATTCTATTTCAACTTCTCTATTCATTTGAAGTTTTAATATAAACCCTCATATTACATTGTTATGCAAGCAAATCCATTGTCAAAGTTAGTTTTTCCTGGTAAATTGTTGCTAGTGAGTGAAATTCTGTTAATTTTATGGATTAAGATGTTCCAATGTTATTGTCATTTAGTCCGTTTTAGTTGCTGTAGCGATCCTAACTTGTGTAATACCTCATAGGTTCCTGTGCAAGAAACGGGACATGTACAAGTCACCAGTAACTCCCTGTAGGTCATCCATTTGGATTCAATATTTCAGACTATCATAGTAATAACTGAATAAACAGATTACTTTATACTAGGGCTGGGACGATACCACTATTATGACAATGAAACAAAAGACAAAGCTGATTTAACTTCTTTAGGAAAACAGCCCTAATGTTGGAAACAAACATTATGTCATGCAGTCACGTGTATTTATATTCCAAGCTTTAGCAGACATTATTTTACATACAGAAGGTTTTTAAAGGACCAAAGAGTTCGGTCTGCTTCATGGTTTAATTTTTGCCATGGACAGAATATTTAAATACTGGTATCGTGCCGGCCCTACTTTATACTATTACTAACTTAATGATTGACTTGTTTGCTTCTTGTTTTCCAGAGTGGAAACAGCAGAAAATGTGCCTGGTAATGTTGTAACTGATTGACAGTCAGCATCCACTAAACTCAGAGGAAGTGCCATGAATGCATGCAGATACCCAGAAGGCTGTAAAACTAGAGTACTAATGAACAGCAATGCATTTGCTCCTGCATTTTGACTAATAAGCGCACTTATCTGGAGTGGACTGTTAAATACAGTGACAGAAATTGGTTAACTTTATCCACATGTTCTTATATTTACCAAAACATTGTTACTTTTTACTTAAACTTTTTATATTAACAGTACCTGTGCATTTAACAAAACAATTCATATTTCACTGTTTTGATGATTGTTTGAATAACATTTCAATTGTATTCCCATGTTTTAACACACTTGTACATTTGTCAATATTGGCAATAATGATCAACATCAGAATACAGTGGTGCCACAGGTGCACCATGGACATGTAAATAGTACACACATGTAAATAGTGCCATACATGCACCCAATTGTATTCAGTCGGCTCATATGACTTTTGTTTGCCTTGATGTTTTTTGCATTGTTTTCCTTGTATTTTTCTCTTTTGTTCATGTTTTGTTGTTGGTGGGGGCTTGGGGGTGTATAATGATTTAATTGTATTTATTTTTTGGCGGGGGGTTGTTAAAGAGCAGCTCTCTGGGAACTGTGGGGGGGATCTTGGAGGGCTGGGGGTTGAGAGCTTGGGCCGGTGGCTGATAGGTTGCTGGAGATCTGTCGACGTGCTCTTGAGCAGGGCACTGCCCCTGGTTGCTTCTGTGAGTCGCTCTCAATGGGAGTCCGTTAGATGACTGAAAAATGTAAACGTAACATAAACAAACAAAAAAAGAGCAGATGCAAGTAGATTGTATGTTTAATATTCAATTATAAAAAATACACTACCGGTGTATTCAAATAGCCACGCTTTGCCATGACAGCTTTGCACACTCTTGGCATTCTCTCAACCAGCTTCATGAGGTAGTTACCTGGAATGCATTTCAATTAACAGGTGTGCCTTCTTAAAAGTTAAGGTCTGTCAATACAGAACATTTCAAGAACTTTGAAAGTTTCAAGTGCAGTTGCAAAACCCATCCAGCGCTATGATGAATCTGGCTCTCATGAGGACTGCCACAGGAAGAGACGACCCAGAGTTACCTCTGCTGCAGAGGATAAAAAAAGTGAACTAGGCAAGTCAGTTAAGAAGAAATTCTTATTTACAATGACGGCCTAGGAACAGTGGGTTAACTGCCTTGTTCAGGGGCAGTAGTTTGGGCTTAGTCCCGTTATTGTTTGTTTTTCAACAGGACAATGACCCAACACCCCTCCAGGCTGTGTAACGGCTATATTACCTAGAAGGACAGTGATGGAGTGCTGCATCAGTTGACCTTGTCCTCCACAATCCCTCAACCCAATTGAGATGATTTGGGATGAGTCGTACCGCAGAGTGAAGGAAAAGCAGCCAACAAGTGCTCAGCATATGTGTGAACTCCTTCAAGACTATTGGAAAAGCATTCCAGGTAAAGCTGATTGAGAGAATGGCAAGAGTGTGCAAAGCTGTCATGGCAAAGGGTAGCTATTTGAAGAATCTCAAATAAAATATATTTTGATTTAACACTTTTTTGGTTACTACATGATTCCATATGTGTTATTTCATAGTTTTGATGTCTTCACTATTTTTCTGCAATGTAGAAAATCGTAAAAAACAAAAACACTTGAATGAGTAGGTGTTCTAACACTTGACCGGTAGTGTGTGTGTGATATATATATATATATATATATATATACATACACAGTGGTGCCTAATTTGTTGCTAGGATCAATTTCTTAAATCCAATTTGTTAGTAATAAATGTCACTATATGCATGAATACAAGTTAACTGTTTCCAGTAGTAGCCTAATGGTTTGGTTCTCATAAATGAATTTACACTGTCAATCCATGAGATGGCGCACAAATGTAACAGTTACAGCAACGCTCAAGAACTTCTCTGTTCTCGTTCTCAGTCACAGAACCCTGGAGCCGAAATAGAATGGTCTAATCAGAACCTAATAGCCCAGTGATCAGAATAGGTGCAGGTCGGTCTCGGTTTGGTTGTAACATTCTGATTAACGATTACAAACACAAATTTATTTTTAAAAAGCCCACATTTAATATTCTCTTCAAATTTAGGCTAATTAAGAAAAGGTTATTGCTAAAAATGTCACAGAGAAACTCAAGTGCTTTGATTAAATGTGTTAATTTTATTAATTTGTAGCAGTAATTTCATAAGGCCGATCATGGCCCTTCAAATGTAAATGGTTGCCATATTTTACTTAGTAAATGTCCTAAATCAACGGGCATTGGTGTAAAGTACTTAAGTAAAAATACTATCTTACAGAGTAGCTATAACTAACTAGCCAGCTAGCTTTGTAGCCATGGATTGTGCACCTTCCATTGTTTAGCCAAGTAGCTATCTGGTTGATGTTTTCCTTTTGTTAACAGAGCAGATGAAAGCAAAGTTCACCCCCACAAATGCTGTTTACATCTTATATCCATACTGAATGAAGCAGTTAAGGGACCTCATTGGCACCCTTAACTTTTTCACTTAATTTAAGACATTTTGTGCAACTGACTTAAAGTTAAGGAAACTTTAAGGCAAAAGATAAGGGGGGAAATTAACTTACGGTGTTTTATGCAACTGGGCCATGTACTTTACTATTTATATTTCTGCCAAATTTTACTTCACTACATTCCTAAAGAAAATAATGTACTTTTTACTCCATACATTTTCCCTGAAACCCAAAAGTACTTGTTACAGTTTGACAGGAAAATGGTCAAATTCACGCACTTATCAAGAGAACAACCCTGGTCATCCCTACTGCCTCTGGAGGACTTACTAAACACTCATGCTTATTTGTAAATTATGTCTGAGTGTTGGAGTGTGCCCTGGCTATCCGTAAATTATTATACTTTTTTTTAAATTTGGCTATTCTGGTTTGCTTAATTAAAGGAACTTTAAATGATTTATACTTTTACTTTTGATACTTAAGTATATTTATAACCATTTAAAAAAATGTTTTACTCAAGTAGTATTTTACTGGGTGACTTTCACTTTTACTTGAGTCATTTTCTATTGAAGGTAGTGTCATTTTGACCCAACACTGTCAACAGGTGATTTGGGCCAGGCCAGCCAGCCCTGGTGGTGCGGTTTCTCCGCTCTCTACGGTCGGTAACCATAGCGAGACCCATATCACCGGAGACGCGTGTCCAGAATTACGAATATAAAACGTTGCGAGGGAATTCCATGCAAGGCAGGTAGTAGGATATTTCATGTTTGACACGTTGCATAACATTATAGTTTATATCGAGTAGTCAATTCCAAATATTCCATGGAAACCTTTATCTTCAAGTGAGGCCTGTTGATACAGGTTTGTTTGGTAGTTCCCATCCTGGATTACAATGCCTTCTAGATACGGATCTCTGGTGGACCTGGGCTCGGAGTACGTGACTATTAAAGCGCACTAGCGGGTAGCAGTCGTTCAATCTTCTCGGTGTAACAGTTGGGATAGTAGGATTTAAAGAGCATTACATCTGATGCTTTGTCAAAAGTGACTACCTACAGCGTGATATTTGCAATGATTTCAGAAGCATCTATTTAGCCTAATACAGGGCTTATAATGGCTTCATAAAGCCTTAAAAGTTATAGTTTCTTAAATGTTGGACTGGCGGAATGGGACCAAGTGCCATTATATAATAAATGGGACTGGGGATATGGGACAGTTACAAGGGTGTGTGTGCACATACATGTACATATTTGGACAACCCTGTTTGACCTCTTCACATTATGGTCATATTGGAGTGATCCTCGCTATATGAGCAACATTACAATTCCCACCAAGTGGGTTAACACTATTGGCGCAATGCGTAGAGTGTTTGCCTTTAATGCCAGCGACCTGGGTTTTCTTCCCTGCCTCCCTGTTCGCTACATTGGTGTCAGAAGTAGGATGGCGGCTGTGAGGCCGTCGGAACGCACGGCCCGGACGTGTGAGAGGACCGAGTAGTCCATTATTATTTGACCATGCTGGTCATTTATGAACATTTGAACATTTTATAATCTCCACCCGGCACAGCCAGAAGAGGACTGGCCACCCCTCATAGCCTGGTTCCTCTCTAGGTTGCTTCCTAGGTTTTGGCCTTTCTAGGGAGTTTTTCCTAGCCGCCGTGCTTCTACAGCTGCATTGCTTGCTGTTTGAGGTTTTAGGCTGGGTTTCTGTACAGCACTTCGAGATATTAGCTGATGTACGAAGGGCTATATAAAATTAAAATAAACTTGAGTAGTCGAAGCACAGGGACGTGCCTTCAAGTTCGGTGGTGGCAGTGTAGCGATCCTTACTACATGAGTCACGTTAATCATATTGGTGCAATGCATAGGGTGTTTGACTTTCACGCCAGCGACCTGGGTTCACTTCCCTGCCTCGCCGTTCACTACAATATTATCAAAATGTCATGGACATACCATGTTTGATAGGCTGATAAGACATTTCTTATTCACCTCAGGCCTAATCATCATTACAAAACACATTCAGGTACTTAGACCGCCATGTGTATTCAACTACATTGCATAATTCAGGTTCATAAATTGCTTCCTTGAATCAGTGTCACTGGAGAATCATCGTCACATTCCAGGATTGCAAAATTGCTGTGATATCTGTGCTTTTATTGTAGGTGGCTGATGCTGTTATCTAACCGACGTGTGTGTCAAGTGTTGCTGAGACGGGCAGTCAAACAAATCTGGGCCTGGCTGTTGACATAACAGTAAGAGGGAGCTAAGGTGATGTACGTACTAGTTTGCTCCATGCAAAATGAGGCTTGTCTACAGGCAAAAGGTTCTTGTAGGTAGATTTAAGGCTTGGTGGTTTCGAGGTTGAGATCTGCAGTGGTCATAATAATGGTGAACGACATTGCCACTGAACAACTTGGCAATAATTCCTGTCAGAATAGGATGCGGTCTCATATGGCCAAACACCAGTGTTCCGTATTCACAAAACTTCTCAGACTAGGAGTGCTGATCTAGTGTCAGTTTTGCCTTTACAATCCTAATGAACAAGAGCTGATTCATTGATCCCAGACCAGTACTCCTATGAGATGTAATGTAAATAGGGGTCCATATTCTCTTCTGCATTCTGTAGATGAACCCTGGAGGCTATATTCGTAATAACATGTTTTTGGTTGCTGAAACAAACTAATGACGCCCTTAATTGTCTTAGGGTAAAAATATGCAAATTTACAGTCTAGAGGTTGTCCGATTTGAATGAATGCGATGCAAATGTTATTGACCTTGTGATAAGGACGCTCATTCAATGTAAAGTCCTGATCAGTCACACTACAGAGGATGGGAGTCGAGCCAAGCACAGGATATACTTGGATGTTTAATAAGCCGTTTTTAAATATGCAAAATGTCAGCCTCCTTGATTTGCGGAGGCTCTGATGATCCCACCCCATCCTAAACAAATCATTGTGCCAAAAAGAGAGGCAGAGAAGATGACAGCATCCCTGTATGGCCGAGGCTAGCGGGCTGGCGCTATATAATGACAGCATCCCTGTATGGCCGAGGCTAGCGGGCTGGCGCTATATAATGACAGCATCCCTGTATGGCCGAGGCTAGCGGGCTGGCGCTATATAATGACAGCATCCCTGTATGGCCGAGGCTAGCGGGCTGGCGCTATATAATGACAGCATCCCTGTATGGCCGAGGCTAGCGGGCTGGCGCTATATAATGACAGCATCCCTGTATGGCTGAGGCTAGCGGGCTGGCGCTATATAATGACAGCATCCCTGTATGGCTGAGGCTAGCGGGCCGGCGCTATATAATGACAGCATCCCTGTATGGCCGAGGCTAGCTGGCTGGCGCTATATAATGACAGCATCCCTGTATGGCCGAGGCTAGCGGGCTGGCGCTATATAATGACAGCATCCCTGTATGGCCGAGGCTAGCGGGCTGGCGCTATATAATGACAGCATCCCTGTATGGCCGAGGCTAGCGGGCTGGCGCTATATAATGACAGCATCCCTGTATGGCCGAGGCTAGCGGGCCGGCGCTATATAATGACAGCATCCCTGTATGGCTGAGGCTAGCGGGCCGGCGCTATATAATGACAGCATCCCTGTATGGCTGAGGCTAGCGGGCCGGCGCTATATAATGACAGCATCCCTGTATGGCCGAGGCTAGCTGGCTGGCGCTATATAATGACAGCATCCCTGTATGGCTGAGGCTAGCTGGCTGGCGCTATATAATGACAGCATCCCTGTATGGCCGAGGCTAGCGGACTGGCGCTATATAATGACAGCATCCCTGTATGGCCGAGGCTAGCGGGCTGGCGCTATATAATGACAGCATCCCTGTATGGCCGAGGCTAGCGGGCTGGCGCTATATAATGACAGCATCCCTGTATGGCCGAGGCTAGCGGGCTGGCGCTATATAATGACAGCATCCCTGTATGGCCGAGGCTAGCAGGCTGGCGCTATACAGTAACACCACAGCAAGTCTAACCACCCTTTGCCTTGATGACAGCTTTGCACACTCTTGGCATTCTCTCAATCAGCTTCATGAGGTAGTCACCTGGAATGCACTTCAATTAACAGGTGTGCCGTTTTAAAAGTTAATTCGTGGAATTTCTTTCCTTCTTAATCCGTTTGAGCCAATCAGTTGTGTCGTGACAAAGTAGGGTTGGTATACAGAATATAGCCCTATTTGGTAAAATACCATATCCATATTATGGCAAGAACAGCTCAAATAAGCAAAGAGAAACGACAGTCCATCATTACTTTAAGACACTAAGGTCAGACAATACGGAAAATGTCAAGAACTTTGAAAGTTTCTTCAAGTGCAGTCGCAAAAACCATAGAGCGCTATGATGAAACTGGCTCTCATGAGGACCGCCACAGGAATGGAAGACCCAGAGTTACCTCTACCGCAGAGGATAAGTTAGAGTCACCAGCCTCAGAAATTGCAGCCCAAATAAATGCTTCACAGAGTTCAAGTAACAGACACATCTCAACATCAACTGTTCAGAGGAGACTGTGTGAATCAGGCCTTCATGGTCGAATTGCTGCAAAGAAACCACTACCAAAGAACACCAATAAGAAGAAAGACTTGCTTGGGCCAAGAAACCCGAACAATGGACATTAGACCGCTGGAAATGTGTCCTTTGGTCTTGAGTCCAAATTGGAGATTTTTGGTTCCAACCGCAGATCTCTGCATGTGTGGTTCCCACTGTGAAGCATGGAGGAGGAGGTATGATGGTGTGGGGGTGCTTTGCTGGTGACACTGTCTGTGATTTATTTAGAATTCAAGGCACACTTAACCAGCATGGCTACCACAGCATTCTGCAGCGATACGCCACACAACACACCTCCAGCTGTGTAAGGGCTATTTTACCAAGAAGGAGAGTGATGGAGTGTTGCATCAGATGACCTGGCCTCCACAATCCCCTGACCTCAACCAAATTGAGATGGTTTGGGATGAGTCGGACCGCAGAGTGAAGGAAAAGCAGCCAACAAGTGCTCAGCATATGTGGGAACACCTTCGACTGTTGGAAAAGCATTCCAGGTGAAGCTGGTTGAGAGAATGCCAAAAGTTTGCAAAGCTGTCATCAAGGCAAACTCAAATGTAAAATATATTTGGATATGTTTAACACTTTTTTGGTTACTACATGATTCCATATGTGTTATTTCATAGTTTTGATGTCTTCACTATTATTCTACAATGTAGAAAATAGTTAAAATAAAGAAAAACCCTGGAATGAGTAGGTGTCCTAAAACTTTTGACCGGTAGTGTATGTACAAAAGTATGTGGACAGTACTTCAAAGTTGTGGATTCGTCTATTTTAGCCACACCCGTTGCTGACAGGTGTATAAAATCGAGCACACAGCCATGCAATCTCCATAGACAAACATTGGCAGTAGAATGGCCTTACTGAAGAGCTCAGTGACTTTCAACGTGACACTTTCATAGGATGCCAACTTTCCAACAAGTCAGTTTGTCAAATTTCTGCGCCGCTAAAGCTGCTCCTGTCAACTAAGTGCAGTTATTGTGAAGTGGAAATGTCTAGGAGCAACAACGGCTCAGGCATGAAGTGGTAGGCCGCACAAGCTCACAGAACGGGACTGCTGAGTGCTGAAGCATGTAGCGTGTAAAAAGTGTCTGTCCCCGGTTGCAACACTCATTACCGAGATCCAAACTGCCTCTGGAAGCAACGATGGCACAATAACTGTTTGTCGGGAGCGTCATGAAATGGGTTTCCATGGCCGAGCAGCAGCACACAGGCCTAAGATCACCATGCGCAATGTCAACCGTCAGCTGGAGTGGTGTAAAGTTTGCCGACTCTGGAGCAGTGGAAATAAGTTCTCTGGAGTGACCAATCACGCTTAACCATCTGGCAGTCTGATGGACGAATATGAGTTTGGCGGATGCCAGGAGAATGCTACCTGCCCCAATGCATAGTGCCAACTGTAAAGTTTGGTGGAGGAGAAATAATGGCCTGGGGCTGTTTTTCCATGGTTCAGGTTCCTTAGTTCCAGTGAAGGGAAATCTTAATTTTACAGCATACAATGACATTCTAGGTGATTCTGTGCTTCCAACTTTGTGGCAACTGTTTGGGGAAGGCCCTTTCCTGTTTCAGCATGACAATGCCCCTGTGCACAAAGCGAGGTCCATACAGAAATTGTTTGTTGAGATCGGTGTGGAAGAACTTGACTGGCCTGCACAGAGCCCTGACCTCAACCACATCGAACACTTTTGGGATGAATTGGAACGCAGACTGCGAGCCAGGCCTAATCATCCCCAACATCAGTGCCCGACTTCACTAATGCTCTTGTGGCTGAATCGAAGCAAGTCCCCGCAACAATGTTCCAACATCTAGTGGAAACCCTTCCCAGAAGAGTGGAGGATCTTATAGTAGCAAAGGGGGACCAACTCCATATTAATGACCATGATTTTGGAATGAGATGTTCGACGAACAGCTGTCCACATACTTTTGGTCATGTAGTGTATTTCTCTGTTGATGACTGAACGCTTTGAGTGTTTTTAAACACATTCCTCTCTTTTGCCCATTGTATTTACTTTGTGTATAACATCGACCTTACAAACCCGCAAATGAACATGAATAAGGAAGTGTGCATGCACAGTTAGAAAGTGCTGTGCAAGGTTTGAAGATTACAGCTCGACACTGCCTAGTTATGCAATGGATATGATGGAGTCTGTACTAATGTGGGGGAGTTGACTTAGGTAGAATTTGAATATTCTGAATTGCATCAGCCGTCTTTCTGAGCTCTATGGATGCATTGTAATTCCCCAATTCTAAACATATTTAAAGGGGTGGGGGAGGTAATATTGTGTGGCCTCGTGGGCTGAGTGTCCGTTTGCTGACAGCCTAATTCTTTCAGTTGCCTAGCAACCCATTATGAGCAGCCATATTAGTTCTTCTTAAAGGGATAGTTCACACTGAAGTCAAAATTAAAAGGGAAGATGGGGCCCATGTAATCTATTTACATGGTGACTATCTTTTATTCCAGTTTTGTAGCCTGTAGATGTCTCCTAATGCATATAGGAACTATAACCACAGATTGTTTGGTATATGGGTTCAGCTTGACTCTAGACCACCTTTGTGGTATAAAAAAAGTATTAGATTTCAGGTGAACTGTCCCTTTAACTCAGTGGGCTCTCGTGTGCAGAGGAGCTGTCTGAGACGGTGTCTAAGTAGTGAGACATGCAGTGAGTCTTTACCTGCTCTTAGAGATTCCCATGGGCTTTGATTTGTCATAGTGAATCATTCCTACCTCGCTCACTGCCAGGCTTTTGGGAATCTTTTCAGGCCTAGGATAATGCTTTGACTTTCCTGACGTTTGACTCTAACCTAAGCATTTTTCTAAGAGATGATGCACACTATACATTGAGTATACAAAACATTAAGAATACCTGCTCTTTTCATGACATAGACTGACCAGGTGAATGCAGTTGAAGGCTATGATCCCTTACTGATGTCACTTGTTAAATCCACTTCAGTCAGTGTATGAATGGGAAGAGACCGGTTAAAGGATTTTTCAGCCTTGAGACAATTGAGACATGAATTGTGTGTGTGTGCTATTCAGAGGGTGAAGTGACAAGACAAAAGATTGAAGTGCCTTTGACTTGTTTTTCTGGAAAACGGTCCTTTTCGTCCTCATGCAAAGTAGCACAAAACACAGCAGTCATTTTGGAATCATACCAAGAGCTCATACCGGAGCTCTGAGGCTTGCGTCGAAATCCCTAAGCAGTGTAAACCAGTGGATGCTGGTGTTCCTAATGTTTAGTATGCTCAGATACATGTTCACGTAGTTACATCGAAGTGCCTATGAAGTCACGCTAAAGAGTGGTCCCAAGGTAAGTGTTTACATGGGACATGGTTATGCCATTAAAGTCCCGTGTGGTTCAGTTTGTAGAGCCTGGTGTTTGCAACGCTAGGGTTGTGGGTTCAATTCCCATGGGGGACCAGAATGAAAAAAGTATGTAAATCTATGCACTCCCTACTGTAAGTTGTTGTGGATAAGAGTGTCTGCTAAATGTAAAAATATAAGTATTTCACTTCATACCTGCTGTATCCTGTGCACGTGACAAATATACTCTGATTTGATTTTTACAATGATTGGTCAATAGGGTAATGGATACATATAGAAGTACCCACAACCCTATTCATTAAGTTCTTACAAGGCATTAGGCTCTGAATTAGCTACAGATTGTAACACCAGATAATGTGATTTAACCAAACATTGGCATGCTGCTTTGAAGTAAGCAGTCGTTCAATCTTCTCGATGTAAAGGTTGGGATAATGGAACAATTCAGAGTACTGCGCGTTCCTCATCTCTGGATTGAGGTTCCTTTTTCCAAGACATATCTCGCGCTGGCTCTGCAGTTTCTTAATGTACACAGGAAGCCTGTCAGACTAGTGCAGCTGTAAGAAACCAGGTCTGCTCTGCTGGCTAGTGCATATTGTAGAAGTGCCAGAGAGCTGCTTCCTACCTGCACATGCCCTTAGTAACGGTAGCTGCCACACCCAACCTAAAACATACCTCTACAATGGTCGTGGCAACAACCCTGAAGCTCATAAATGAAATGCTGGAACTAACAGTAGCTAAACGGATGTTGGACAACTTTAGTGTGTTGTTGTACTTGTGTTCAAACAAAATATTGGTATTGAAACAAGGCTGCCCAGTCATGTGAAATCCATAGATTAGGGCCTAATGAATTTATTTCAATTGACTGATTTCCTTTCCTAACTCAGTAAAATTGTTGAAATTGTCGCATGTTGCGTTTTATATATTTTTTCAGTGTATGTTTATATATATATATTTTTCTTCCCTCGCATCTAAAGCTGCCTGATACAGCTAGCCAGTTGATAGTAAAGTAGGATGGATGATACAGCTAGCTAGCTGCAATGGCTAGCCAGGAGTTTGTCTGAAATGTAGACTTACCAATGAACAACAGTGTGCACTTCGTCCACTACTAGTCCTATCAACCGCTTGCTGAACACGGTGGTTTGAAGAACTCAATTATCTCAAGGCTTAAAAATCCTTCATTAACCCGTCTTCTCTCCTTCATCTAATAGTTGACATCAATAAGGGATCATAGCTTTCACCTGATCAGTCTATGTTATGGAAAGAGCCCTCTCCTGTACTCCCTTTTCACCCAAGACTGCGTGGCCATGCACGCCTCCAACTCAATCATCAAGTTTGCAGACGACACTACAATGGTAGGCTTGATTACCAACAACGACGAGACGGCCTACAGGGAGGAGGTGAGGGCCCTCGGAGTATGGTGTCAGGAAAATAACCTCACACTCAACGTCAACAAAACAAAGGAGATGATCGTGGACTTCAGGAAACAGCAGAGGGAGCACCCCCCTATCCACATCGACGGGACAGTAGTGGAGAGGGTAGAAAGTTTTAAGTTCCTCGGCGTACACATCACAGACAAACTGAATTGGTCCACCCACACAGACAGCGTGGTGAAGAAGGCGCAGCAGCACCTCTTCAACCTCAGGAGGCTGAAGAAATTCGGCTTGTCACCAAAAGTACTCACAAACTTTTACAGATGCACAATCGAGAGCATCCTGTCGGGCTGTCACCGCCTGGTACGGCAACTGCTCCGCCCACAACCATAAGGCTCTCCAGAGGGTAGTGAGGTCTGCACAACGCATCACCGGGGGCAAACTACCTGCCCTCCAGAACACCTACACCACCCGATGTCACAGGAAGGCCATAAAGATCATCAAGGACAACAACCACCTGAGCCACTGCCTGTTCACCCCGCTATCATCCAGAAGGCGAGGTCAGTACAGGTGCATCAAAGCAGGGACCGAGAGACTGAAAAACAGCTTCTATCTCAAGGCCATCAGACTGTTAAACAGCCACCACTAACATTGAGTGGCTGCTGCCCATATTAAGCCACTGCAATGGTTGTGCTTAAAAATGAAACGTCTTAACATGTAAAAAATGTATCACTAGCCACTTTAAACAATGCCACTTAATATAATGTTTACATACCCTACATTACGCTTCTCATATGTATATACTGTACTCTATACCACCTACTGCATCTTGCCATCTTTATGTAATACATGTATCACTAGCCACTTTAAACAATGCCACTTAATATAATGTTTACATACCCTACATTACTCATCTCATATGTATATACTGTACTCGATACCATCTACTGCATCTTGCCTATACCGTTCTGTACCATCACTCATTCATATATCTTTATGTACATATTCTTCATCCCTTTACACTTGTGTGTATAAGGTAGCTGTTGTGAAATTGTTAGGTTAGATTACTCGTTGGTTATTACTGCATTGTCGGAACTAGAAGCACAAGCATTTCGCTACACTCACATTAACATCTGCTAACCATGTGTATGTGACAAATAAAACAATTTATTCGATTTATTCCTAATGTTTTGTACACTCAGGGTATCTACTGTCTCTTATGAACTTACAGTGGTTGAAAAAGAACATTAACCTGCTAAATGAATTGGCTTTGTTTTGGTTTCATATGCTGTGGCTGTATTAATTAAATGGTTATACAGTATATTAAACTTTTGCCATAGCCAGTTGGCAAGCATGTTAAGACGTTTCATTTTTAAGCACAACCATTGCAGTGGCTTAAACTACGGGATGGAATGGACACTGCTAAGATTCTAAATAATTGTGTTGAAAACATGGACACTGCTAAGATTCTAAATAATTGTGTTGAAAACATGGACACTGCTAAGATTCTAAATAATTGTGTTGAAAACATGGACACTGCTAAGATTCTAAATAATTGTGTTGAAAACATGGACACTGCTAAGATTCTAAATAATTGTGTTGAAAACATGGACACTGCTAAGATTCTAAATAGTTATGTTGAAAACATCAGAACTCTTCCATGTGTACTGCGTCACACATGTATCCACACGGATCATACACACCGGAGAAATGAGCTGAAGGCAGGGGTCTGGCCGACACTTTGCTTCCTTCACACAACGGAAATCCCAATTATTAATGTCGTTCCCCCCAGAAGTTAAACGGGAAGTGACAACTTTCGCGAGAATATACATTCTGGGTAACCGAGATCAGTCGAATACTAACCATATCACCACTGGCTGCCCTAAAATGATCCTCTGGAAATATAAATACTGAATTATGTCTGGCTTAAGTGATCCTGAACATATCTGCCTATTTGTCCCATTGGTCAATGCCCATATTCTGAATTGGGTTTGTGTGTTGTCAACAGTAGCAGATTCAGACAGGAGGGGGTTAGGTTGGCCTAATGAGGTGTGATGTTGAAAATGAACACACTACAGTTAACAATGTCCATATCAAAGGGTGCCCACAAGGTCACCTATACATTTATGTAGAAGCGTAATCTCAATTTTCATAATTTTAAATGACTGTTTAGATTTGAATATGAAAAGAAACCAACATTTTCAGTGATGGATGTAGGCCTATGGATTTGGAATGGATTACAAATGCAGTTCATCAGTTGATGCTATTGTGTGTTGATGACGATATTAACCTATCCATCAAAATGTAGCCTGCCACTGGCCTGGAGATGCAGGGTAGGTAGCCATTTTGTGCCAACAAAGAGCCACTCTGAATCCGGCAGATGGCCGCGGTACCAACCATGATGTAGTCAACAGCTGAGACCTGGCATGGTTTGAGACACAAACAAGGAGCAATCACGGGTGTCCATGTCCACATCAATAGCCGAGAAACCTGCATTATAATGAATGGTTTGCTCACCACATGCCAATGAATGTGAGTTGGATTTGCAATTCACTCCCAATTAGGCTCGCCGTCTCATCAGTGCAGCCAACCTTTTCTGTATATGCTGTGCCTCTGATATTTCATGGAAATATCCTACTACTTGATAGCTTGGTGGGACCAGCCTGATCACATTTAACTTCTAAACAGAATAGGGAACGCAGCTATCAGGCTGGTTTCATCAGGCTAACTACTACACACCGGTTGCCTATTTTGCATAATTGTTTGTAGCTGTTAGCTATTTGCATTAGCTGTTTGCTAATAGCTTGTTGATTTTGCGTCTAGCCTTTTAAATTTCACTTAAAATGCTAACAAATAGTGAGACACACTTGTTTAACTGCATGAGGGAACTGAATTATTCCGCAAAACAAGGCTGACGTTTCTTTTAGTCAATGAATAAGAATGACTTGACCAAGTTGCCTCCATTTCTTTCTCTCTGCTCTAACAGAGTAGCTGTCTAGCTGGTGTTTTGTAGCATGCAGATGTGAGTTGTGAGAAGAGTAGCCTTGTCTCTTGCCTCTGGCTTGTATGAGTGCAAAACGCACATGCACTGTAGGCCTATGGAACACTGGAGTCAACATGTAGGACTATGAAACACTGGAGTCAAAGTGTAGGCCTATGGAACACTGGAGTCAACATGTAGGACTATGAAACACTGGAGTCAAAGTGTAGGCCTATGGAACACTGGAGTCAACATGTAGGACTATGAAACACTGGAGTCAAAGTGTAGGACTATGGAACACTGGAGTCAACGTGTAGGACTATGAAACACTGGAGTCAAAGTGTAGGACTATGGAACACTGGAGTCAACATGTAGGACTATGGAACACTGGAGTCAACATGTAGGACTATGGAACACTGGAGTCAACATGTAGGACTATGGAACACTGGAGTCAACATGTAGGACTATGGAACACTGGAGTCAACATGTAGGACTATGGAACACTGGAGTCAACATGTAGGACTATGGAACACTGGAGTCAACATGTAGGACTATGGAACACTGGAGTCAACATGTAGGACTATGGAACACTGGAGTCAACATGTAGGACTATGGAACACTGGAGTCAACATGTAGGACTATGGAACACTGGAGTCAACATGTAGTACTATGGAACACTGGAGTCAACATGTAGGACTATGGAACACTGGAGTCAACATGTAGGACTATGGAACACTGGAGTCAACATGTAGGACTATGGAACACTGGAGTCAACATGTAGGACTATGGAACACATGGAGTCAACATGTAGGACTATGGAACACTGGAGTCAACATGTAGGACTATGGAACACTGGAGTCAACATGTAGGACTATGGAACACTGGAGTCAACATGTAGGACTATGGAACACATGGAGTCAACATGTAGGACTATGGAACACTGGAGTCAACATGTAGGACTATGGAACACTGGAGTCAACATGTAGGACTATGGAACACTGGAGTCAAAGCAAATTAACCTTGTCTTCAAAACGATTACATTTGTACAACATCACATTTGTTTTCGGTGGGACAAACCACAAAGCACATTCCACCAAATAGTTTTACGGTATTTTCCTTGCATTATCTCTGGTTAAAGATTGAGTTTTGATGTCCGTTGGAGTACTGTAGTACTGGAGTTCTCATGCCCATCCCTGGAGCAGTGATGAAAGACTAGAGTGATATCTGAATGAGAGTGACTGACTGGTTGGTTGACTTGTGCTTGCCTGGAGTGGCATCTCACACAACCTGGCATCCTGTAGGGCAGGACCTAGTTTCAGGATTCAGACGGACACACACAGTGTGCAGCAGCTTGTATGTGGCATGGTATTTGCCACCAGGCTGTCACTGCCATGGATCATTCCGCTTCCTCCCGCTAAAGGAAGTCCAAATGTTCATCTGCACAGTTCAACCTGTAGCCGTGCACAGTTGATAAAATCATATTGTGTAGTAATTCATCCTTCCTAGGTCTGTTTATCACATTCAAATGGTAGTCACGTGATGGATGGATGTCTGTAGTGGTTTGTTGTAATTCCATTTTTACAAGATATTTAGTCCACACAACTAACGCTGATCCACCACTGGACCGGTACCTCAAGCGTTGTCTTAAGGAAATACTCTCTGACTGTAGTCAATGCATGTCTGGCTTGGGCTCCATTTTAATTTGTTCAAGCTTCTCGACTGAATCCAATTGGGTGTATTTCCATTTGCACTAACCCTGATGTGTTGCAAAGTGAACGAGTCTGTGTGATTTGAATAATATTAATCAATGTCAAAGAGTCTGTCATTTTAATAATATTCATAAATTTGAAAGTCTTTGTGATTTGAATAATATTAATATTATTTCTCCTGTGTGTAGGGACATGCTGATCACCTGCACGGTCAGTCAGGCCTCAGTCTGTCTACACTCACCCCCCCCCTCTCTCTATACCTCATCTTTCCTTTCACCTCCTCTTCTCTACTCTCTTTTCTGCTCCTCCTCCTTTCCCCTCCTCTGCAATCATTCTATCATTAGTCCGTCTATGTCCCAAGATTTTGATTTGACATGTCTCTGGATATTCATAGTTGTCTTTCATTATTTTCTTGCAGTCTTCTGGGTGTCACAGTGTCTGAGGGAGTGTCCACCTGGGTGTCACAGTGTCTGAGGGCGTGTCCACCTGGGTGTCACAGTGTCTGAGGGAGTGTCCACCTGGGTGTCACAGTGTCTGAGGGAGTGTCCACCTGGGTGTCACAGTGTCTGAGGGCGTGTCCACCTGGGTGTCACAGTGTCTGAGGGCGTGTCCACCTGGGTGTCACAGTGTCTGAGGGCGTGTCCACCTGGGTGTCACAGTGTCTGAGGGCGTGTCCACCTGGGTGTCACAGTGTCTGAGGGCGTGTCCACCTGGGTGTCACAGTGTCTGAGGGAGTGTCCACCTGGGTGTCACAGTGTCTGAGGGAGTGTCCACCTGGGTGTCACAGTGTCTGAGGGCGTGTCCACCTGGGTGTCACAGTGTCTGAGGGAGTGTCCACCTGGGTGTCACAGTGTCTGAGGGCGTGTCCACCTGGGTGTCACAGTGTCTGAGGGCGTATCCACCTGGGTGTCACAGTGTCTGAGGGAGTGTCCACCTGGGTGTCACAGTGTCTGAGGGCGTGTCCACCTGGGTGTCACAGTGTCTGAGAGCGTGTCTGAGGGCGTGTCCACCTGGGTGTCACAGTGTCTGAGGGCGTGTCTGAGGGCGTGTCCACCTGGGTGTCACAGTGTCTGAGGGAGTGTCCACCTGGGTGTCACAGTGTCTGAGGGAGTGTCCACCTGGGTGTCACAGTGTCTGAGGGCGTGTCCACCTGGGTGTCACAGTGTGGTTAAGAGTGTGGGTGGAGACAGCAGAGTCCTTTTGTAGTCCTGTGAGGTCACATGGTATCACACCCATAGAAATAGGAGTGAATAGAAAGGGCATCTCCATTCAAGTCATTGATGGCATAATGGGTGGACTGGCAGCCATTTTGAGTGTACCCATGCCAGGAAGTAAAATCAGGAAGTGTACCCTTCAATTTGTGCTGAGAGTTGCTGAATCAACACAACTGACATTACAGTTGCATGAGCCACATCAGTTAGCATCATCTGAATTAAAATTATTCATTACCACGGCAAATTGGGAAAAATAAACATTCTTTCCCATTGACCCCCAGTGTAAAAGAGCCAACTTCGTTGTTTATATTTTTGTTATATACAGAAGAAGAAAAAAAACATGCCAAAAAGCTGCTGTGTTGTTGAATGTACATGTAACCAGGTCACAAATCCCAACCTGTGGTTGCCAATGCTCCCACGTAGGGAAGTAGAGCCTGCGGGAAGAGTCCTGTGGCTTCAGGCTATTCAACGTGGGAGGGTGGGAAATGTGGGGATCCGGTGTCCAAGTAGGCTACACGTAACTATGTGTGTGGAAACATTTCATCACAGGTATGATGTTTAACTTGTTTAGTATAGTCCATTTGTAACCCCACTCACTACTTGGAGCTGTTTAGTACGTTTGTTTGTGTTGTTGGTCTTGGCTAGCTTAATGTTCCGGTCAGTAGCTAGCACTCACTCACTCACGTGGCTGCTAGCATCAAAGCTGCTAGCATCGTCATGGAAAGCGGCATGAGGGAAGCACTACAATAGTATGTTTTTCTAAGTAGTGAGAACACTCAGGAGCAGGCAATGTTGTTCTTTGCTTAAATGTAGTAAATTGACTAAAAAAAGCAGACAAAAAGAAAATTGTGTTTGGGAAAAAAGGCCGGGTATTTGCTGTGAGCCAATGGGGTAACCTAGGTAACGACATATTATTTTCCTCATAGTCGGGCAGGGCCACGATGTTCTATCTAAAACCGACTGGGTCTATCAGTTGATAGAACATTCCAAAATACCAAGGGAATGATTGCATCACATTATCAGGCAGCCTTTGCGAGTTTACCCATGAGTTTACCAGTCAATTGCCAGCTTCCAAGTCCATTCTCTTCATTCTGATTTCTGTGACCACACCTAGGTGTGAAGGACCACTTTTATGACCCTTTGTCTTGGAGAAAGAGAGAGCGCTTGGAGGAAATCAATAGTCCATAACAGTTCAGCGTTATAAACAGACAGAAAAAGGATGTTCAACATGTGACGTTAAAACGACACGTCACTACAATAGAGAATAGACATACCAGACTTGTGAAATCAAGATCTCTGTTTGTTCTATAAGGTACTGTTCTATTTTTAATCTGAACATTTCACCTTGACAAACATGCCATGCAGCTGAAGTGTATGGGAGTAGTTGCCCTGGTGATGATGTCAGATCAAAGACTAGCAGTGTGAAAAATATGCAGCATCTCTTGGAAGACAATGGAGGTTAACTACATAATAGAGAAAGACTTCAAACCAACAGGAATAGAACGGTGAGGAGGAGGAAGTGTCTACCATGTCCGGAGGAGACTTCACCATTCATTTTGTTTTGAGCCTTGTTCTACTATTGACAGGTGCATCTGATTTCAGGATTGTACTGTATATCGATTCACTGTCCTTAAATATGAGTCATCTGATTTCAGGATTGTACTGTATATCGATTCACTGTTCTTAAATAGGAGTCATCTGATTTCAGGATTGTACTGTATATCGATTCACTGTCCTTAAATATGAGTCATCTGGTTTCAGGATTGTACTGTATATCGATTCACTGTCCTTAAATATGAGTCATCTGGTTTCAGGATTGTACTGTATATCGATTCACTGTCCTTAAATATGAGTCATCTGGTTTCAGGATTGTACTGTATATCGATTCACTGTCCTTAAATATGAGTCATCTGATTTCAGGATTGTACTGTATATCGATTCACTGTCCTTAAATATGAGTCATCTGATTTCAGGATTGTACTGTATATCGATTCACTGTCCTTAAATATGAGTCATCTGATTTCAGGATTGTACTGTATATCGATTCACTGTCCTTAAATATGAGTCATCTGATTTATTCGTTTCCCTCTCTAAATTGTTTCATCAACGTTTTCGCCGCCAGCTCCTTATGTCAGGGCATAAAAACTACAATCTGCCTTATGAATTGATGACTGGTCTTGGAACTGGGCAGCCTCTTCCTGCCTGGCTCGATGGGATATCTAGTGATTTTACCAAAACAGCCAGATACTGTATGTACACAGTCTTGTACCCTGAACCTTTTTTTAAACTGACTATCATATTTGTGGATTAATTCAGACTTTATTTAATATAGTGAGTAATCCAGGAATGTCACAAGTTAATTGACACGAGAAAACTAGAGAAACTAGCAACTCTACAGAGTGCAATGACTACAATGAATGGCTAAATTACGTCTGGACAGGAAGGGTCCATGGAGCTCCTACTCTTCCTCCTCACCACTCTATAATGAGTATAATTAAGCAATAAGGCCCGAGGGGGTGTGGTATATGGCCGCAACTCGGAGTGCCTGGATACAGCCCTTAGCCATGAGGTGCCTTATATCTATTATAAACTGGTTACCAATGTAATTAGAACAGTAAAAGTTTTTTGTTGTTGTTGTCATACCCATGGTATACGGTCTGATATACCACAGCTTTCAGCCAATCAGCATTCAGGGCTCGAACCACCCAGTGTATAATGAGGTATAAGGAGTTGTCTTAAGCATGTTTAAGCCTTTTATAATGGTTTATTATCACTCAAAATATGATATTTTTAAATGTGGTTATTTTTCTACAGACTCAAACCGGCTGAAAACTCAGGATCATGATGAGATTATAGTAATATATTAGAAAGGGTTCATAGGTAGAGTACTTGAACAATTGTTATTTGTTGTGTGATATAAAGGGGGTTAGTCAGGAGTATTTGAGTGTAAGGCAGGGTGTCTGTTATATACAGGGTGTCTGTCATATACAGGGTGTCTGTCATTTATCTGTTGCTGTATGGAGATGTCTCAATGACTAGTAGGAAGAGGAGGAAGTGAGGTCATCAGAAATGTTTAATGAATGCGATTAAGTGCCCTGTCTGGGTGGGCTTTTCCACCGTTGGGAATTTGTTCCGAAATACTAGAGCTCTTCATTACAGTTTATTTTTGAAACTGCAAATTCAAACCAGACTCTGTTTGTCAACCATCTTGGTTCATCTCTTTAAATATGTGAGCATGGCCACTGTCTTTCAGAATTCGGATGCTTCTGGTTCTTCAAAGACTGATATGAATATGCATTAAGGTGGATGTTGTTTATTAACGAATGTGATAAAACGTTTTGTTTCTAGGTTAGGAAACCAATCTAGATATGTATCTCTTCCCCTGTCAATTTGTGGACGACCTCACACACTGACTGTAGCGTGTTAGCATGTATTTACTGTAAGCCTTTTACCGCTGTGCTCCAAAAGCACAATACAAACATAATGTAGGTGTACTCGCTGTGTTAGACATGTTTTTCACACTAACCATACTCACTAGACAGGATGGTACAGAATTAGAACTCACCTAACTGGCAAAGCATTGTGCTCATTGGAGACTATTGATTGGCAGATGGCAGCTTCAGATGAATTATAAACTAGAACAATTCTAAGTATAAAAAGGTAAAGTTAGAGAGATTAGTTCGCTGCATAGGCCTGCGTTCGCCGGCTTTGATATAGCAGTTCTCCCCGTACTGACCTTACTGTACTGCACAGTACAGGCTATGCTAGCTTGTCTCCTCACAGACCTCATCAAAACACACAGCTCACAACAACAGACAATGTTTAATCTCCCTCTAAACGGAGCTCGCTAGCTGGCTTACTGATCCGGCCATGTCAGGCTCATTGTGTGAGCCGTTAGTTGAGGACTCTGCTCGGCCCTGAGAGTGAAAAGACCCCCCTCTGTGTGGGAGGAGGGCGGAGGGGGTTGAAAGCCCGGATGCACTCAGGCGGAGGCTGCACCGGGCTCTTCAGCGGTCCCCTCACCACCACCTCCTCTTCCACCGCTCAGCATCGATCCATGTCGTGTTTTCCCAACAGCCTCCGCTGTGTACCACTGCCTCTCCGGGGCCGAGCGCGGTTACCCCCATGCCTGGCGACATCAGGAGGAGATGTCGTAGAGAGAGAGAATGATAGAGAGACAGGGATAGAGGTGGAAAGAGAGATCACTGTACCGTAAAATATTGGTTCTTTATGTTCACGACATCAGATAGAGATACAGAGGAGAGGCATCAGAGAGAGAGAAACAGGAGGAGAGGCATCAGAGAGAGAAACAGAGGAGGAGAGGCATCAGAGAGAGATACAGAGGAGGAGAGGCATCAGAGAGAGATACAGAGGAGGAGAGGCATCAGAGAGAGATACAGAGGAGAGGCTTCAGAGAGAGATACAGAGGAGAGGCATCAGAGAGAGATACAGAGGAGAGGCATCAGAGAGAGAGATACAGAGGAGGAGAGGCATCAGAGAGAGAGAGAGAAACAGAGGAGAGGCATCAGAGAGCGAGAGAGAAACAGAGGAGAGGCATCAGCGAGAGAGAAGCAGAGGAGAGGAATCAGAGAGCGAGAGAGAAACAGAGGAGGAGAGGCATCAGAGAGAGAGAGAAACAGAGGAGGAGAGGCACCAGATAGAAAGAGGAGGAGAGGCATCAGAGAGAAACAGAGAGGCATCAGAGAGAGAGAGAAACAGAGGAGGAGAGGCATCAGAGAGAAACAGAGGAGAGGCATCAGAGAGAAACAGAGGAGGAGAGGCATCAGAGAGAGAGAGAAACAGAGGAGGAGAGGCATCAGAGAGAGAGAGAAACAGAGGAGGAGAGGCACCAGATAGAAAGAGGAGGAGAGGCATCAGAGAGAAACAGAGGAGAGGCATCAGAGAGAGAGAGAAACAGAGGAGGAGAGGCATCAGAGAGAGAGATAAACAGGAGGAGAGGCATCAGAGAGAAACAGAGGAGAGGCATCAGAGAGAGAGAGAAACAGGGGAGGAGAGGCATCAGAGAGAGAGATAAACAGGAGGAGAGGCATCAGAGAGAAACAGAGGAGAGGCATCAGCGAGAGATACAGAGGAGAGGCATCAGAGAGAGATACAGAGGAGAGGCATCAGAGAGAGATACAGAGGAGAGGCATCAGAGAGAGAGATACAGAGGAGGAGAGGCATCAGAGAGAGAGAGAGAGAAACAGAGGAGAGGCATCAGAGAGCGAGAGAGAAACAGAGGAGAGGCGTCAGCGAGAGAGAAGCAGAGGAGAGGAATCAGAGAGCGAGAGAGAAACAGAGGAGGAGAGGCATCAGAGAGAGAGAGAGAAACAGAGGAGGAGAGGCACCAGATAGAAAGAGGAGGAGAGGCATCAGAGAGAAACAGAGAGGCATCAGAGAGAGAGAGAAACAGAAGAGGAGAGGCATCAGAGAGAAACAGAGGAGAGGCATCAGAGAGAAACAGAGGAGAGGCATCAGAGAGAGAGAGAAACAGAGGAGGAGAGGCATCAGAGAGAGAGATAAACAGGAGGAGAGGCATCAGAGAGAAACAGAGGAAAGGCATCAGAGAGAGAGAGAAACAGAGGAGGAGAGGCATCAGAGAGAGAGATAAACAGGAGGAGAGGCATCAGAGAGAAACAGAGGAGAGGCATCAGCGAGAGAAACAGAGGAGGAGAGGCATCAGCGAGAGAAACAGAGGAGGAGAGGCATCAGAGAGAGAGAAACAGAGGAGGAGAGGCATCAGAGAGAGAGAGAAACAGAGGAGGAGAGGCACCAGATAGAAAGAGGAGGAGAGGCATCAGAGAGAGAGAGAAACAGAGGAGGAGAGGCATCAGAGAGAAACAGAGGAGAGGCATCAGAGAGAGAGAGAAACAGAAGAGGAGAGGCATCAGAGAGAGAGATAAACAGGAGGAGAGGCATCAGAGAGAAACAGAGGAGAGGCATCAGCGAGAGAAACAGAGGAGGAGAGGCATCAGAGAGAGAAACAGAGGAGGAGAGGCATCAGAGAGAAACAGAGGAGGAGAAGCATCAGAGAGAAACAGAGGAGGAGAGGCATCAGAGAGAGAGATAAACAGGAGGAGAGGCATCAGAGAGAAACAGAGGAGAGGCATCAGCGAGAGAAACAGAGGAGGAGAGGCATCAGAGAGAGAAACAGAGGAGAGGCATCAGAGAAAGAGAAACAGAGGAGAGGCATCAGAGAGAGAGAGAAGCAGAGGAGAGGCATCAGAGAGAGAGATACAGGAGGAGAGGCATCAGAGAGAGAGAGAAACAGAGGAGGAGAGGCATCAGAGAGAGAGATAAACAGAGGAGAGACATCAGAGAGAGAGAGAGAAACAGAGGAGAGGCATCAGAGAGAGAAACATAGGAGGAGAGGCATCAGAGAGAGATAAACAGGAGGAGAGGCATCAGAGAGAGAGAGAAACAGAGGAGGAGAGGCATCAGAGAGAGAGAGAAACAGAGGAGAGACATCAGAGAGAGAGATAAACAGGAGGAGAGGCATCAGAGAGAGAGAGAAACAGAGGAGGAGAGGCATCAGAGAGAGAGAGAAACAGAGGAGAGACATCAGAGAGAGAGAGAAGCAGAGGAGAGGCATCAGAGAGAGAGAGAAACAGAGGAGAGGCATCAGAGAGAGATAAACAGGAGGAGAGGCATCAGAGAGAGAAACAGAGGAGGAGAGGCACCAGCGAGAGAGAGAAACGGGGGGAATTAAATAGCCACAAAAAAAGAGCGAGGGCAACACTGACAGCTGTAGCAACCGTGCTACAGGGAGAAGGAGAGAAGGAGAGAGAGAGAGGGAGGTAGGAGGGGAGGCAGTCAGAGAGAGAGGGAGAAAATAATTAAATAAATCGCCGGGAGAAGAAGAGAGGCATCGGGGAGAGAGAGGAGGGGATGTAGCTACGTTTCCTTCCCGACCCGACCAGCCAGGAGTATGTGCTGAAGGAGCCAGAAAGAATAAGAGGAAGGACACCGGTGAGCATCCATCCCTCCATCCATCCCTCTATCCATCTATCCATCTATCCACCACGGACAATAGATTTGACGGCACTATCCTTCTCTGGATTTTAGCCTGGATGTAATCTCTGTCTGTCTGTGTGTGTGTTTGTGTGTGTGTGTGTGTGCGTGCTCTGCCTCCATAACTGCTGTGTTTATAGCTACTAGCTAGCTCATCCTCTCATGTGTTGCAGGCAGGCAGTGTCTATACACTGTGGATGCATGCTTCCTGCTAGTCTTTGGTCGCTATCTGATAGTGGCTTTTTCTGGCTTGTATCCTGCAATTACGTTACAGTCTGGGCTCTGGCCTGGTGTCTTGTTGGCAGTCTCCTTGAAGGGTCTGGACCCTGTTAGGGAGTGCGGCACTGTGTGTGTGTGTGAGAGAGAGAGAGAGAGAGAGGGTGTGTGTGTGTGTATGCGCCGCCAGTGTGTGTGTATGCCTACCTGGCTGTGGTAGTCAGTGCTGCTGGGGAGAGGGGAGAGCACTCTCATCACCGTCCGCCAGCCGAGGCACAAAGGAACCACGACATCCAGATTAGGGCTCTTTGTAACCCAGCCGACGGCTCTTTTAAAGGAGGACTAAATGCATCCTGTAAAGGATGACGGTACGTGAGAAATGTTACCGTTTGATGAGAAACAAGCAGCCCTATTCAGATTGGTTTTTGTGGTGTTTTTGTGTTTTGTGAAGCAACCTGTTTGTCATGCCTGTTCTGACTGCACTCAATGTCTATGGCTACCTATGTGATTCTGCCATCTCTGGTAGAACAGAGATTTGTTGGTATGACTGGTACTCTTGTGGGAGTGATTTGTCATTGCGTATTGTTCTGTGTAAAGGGGGTGAATATACTCCCTATCTGTAATTCACCCCCCTCCCCTCTTCCTCCTCTTCCTCCTTCAAACAAGATAATTAGCCCAGGCACTAATAACGATTCTCATCGGCTGGTTAAGTGCATCCAGCACCCAAATACCGGGCTTTGGGCAAAAGGGGGGTTGGGTGTGGGTTAGTGTTGGCATAATATTTGTTTTTGCTCCAGGAGTGGTGGTGTGTTTTTGCTCCAGGGGGTGTGGAGGTGTGTTTTTGCTCCAGGGGGAGTGGTGGTGTGTTTTTGCTCCAGGGGGAGTGGTGGTGTGTTTTTGCTCCAGGGGGAGTGGTGGTGTGTTTTTGCTCCAGGGGGAGTGTGGTGTGTATTTGCTCCAGGGGGAGTGGTGGTGTGTATTTGCTCCAGGGGGAGTGGAGGTGTGTATTTGCTCCAGGGGGAGTGGTGGTGTGTTTTTGCTCCAGGGGGAGTGTGGTGTGTATTTGATCCAGGGGGAGTGTGGTGTGTATTTGCTCTAGGGGGAGTGTGGTGTGTATTTGCTCCAGGGGGAGTGGAGGTGTGTTTTTGCTCCAGGGGGAGTGGTGGTGTGTTTTTGCTCCAGGGGGAGTGGAGGTGTGTTTTTGCTCCAGGGGGAGTGGTGGTGTGTTTTTGCTCCAGGGGGAGTGGAGGTGTGTTTTTGCTCCAGGGGGAGTGTGGTGTGTTTTTGCTCCAGGGGGAGTGGTGGTGTGTATTTGCTCCAGGGGGAGTGTGGTGTGTATTTGCTCCAGGGGGAGTGGAGGTGTGTTTTTGCTCCAGGGGGAGTGTGGTGTGTATTTGCTCCAGGGGGAGTGGTGGTGTGTTTTTGCTCCAGGGGGAGTGTGGTGTGTATTTGCTCCAGGGGGAGTGGAGGTGTGTTTTTGCTCCAGGGGGAGTGTGGTGTGTATGTAATTTAGCAGATGTAGCTAACAACAAGGCTCTCCTTTCTCCCGCCTTCTCTCTCTCCCCTGATTAGTACGTAGCTCAAAACAAAAGGAGGATTGTTGTGGATTGTCAGGAAGAAAAATTATACTTTTACAGTGTGTGTTTGTGTGTCTCTGAGTTGAAATGTCACTCTCTCTCGCTCGCTAATGGGTAGTATATATATATTATGGGCTGTATATGTACAGTATGTATATCTGTATAGAATACATATAGGTATGTAAGCTAGATGTATATCTGTATAGAATACATATACTGTACGTAAACTAGATGTAGATCTGTATAGAATACATATATACATATAGGTACGTAAGCTAGATGTATATCTGTATAGAATACATATACTGTACGTAAACTAGATGTAGATCTGTATAGAATACATATATACATATAGGTACGTAAGCTAGATGTATATCTGTATAGAATACATATAGGTACGTAAGCTAGATGTATATCTGTATAGAATACATATACTGTACGTAAACTAGATGTAGATCTGTATAGAATACATATAGGTACCCCAGATAGATGTATATCTGTATAGAATACATATATACATATAGGTACGTAAGCTAGATGTATATCTGTATAGAATACATATACTGTACGTAAACTAGATGTAGATCTGTATAGAATACATATATACATATAGGTACGTAAGCTAGATGTATATCTGTATAGAATACATATACTGTACGTAAACTAGATGTAGATCTGTATAGAATACATATATACATATAGGTACATAAGCTAGATGTAGATCTGTATAGAATACATATATACATATAGCTACGTAAACTAGATGTATATCTGTATAGAATACATATATGTACGTAAGCTAGATGTATATCTGTATAGAATACATATACTGTACGTAAACTAGATGTATATCTGTATAGAATACATATAGGTATGCAAGCTATATGTATATATATATTTTTTTATATCACCTTTATTTAACCAGGTAGGCAAGTTGAGAAGAAGCTCTCATTTACAACTGCGACCTGGCCAAGATAAAGCAGAGCAGTTCGACACATACAACAACACAGAGTTACACATGGAGTAAAATAAACATACAGTCAATAATACTAGAGAAAAATAAGTCTATATACAATGTGAGCAAATGAGGTGAGATAAGGGAGGTAAAGGCAATAAATAGGCCGTGGTGGCGAAGTAAATACAATATAGCAATTAAAACACTGGAATGGTAGATTTGACAGTAGATGAGTGTGCAAAGTAGAAATGCTGGGGTGCAAAGGAGCAACATAAATAAATAAATACAGTAGTGGAAGAGGTAGTTGTTTGGGCTATTTATAGATGGGTTGTGTACAGGTGCAGTGATCTGTGAGCTGCTCTGACAGATGATGCTTAAAGCTAGTGAGTTACATATATTTATGATATATACAGTGGGGAGAACAAGTATTTGATACACTGCCGATTTTGCAGGTTTTCCTACTTACAAAGCATGTAGAGGTCTGTAATTTTTATCATAGGTACACTTCAACTGTAAGAGACGGAATCTAAAACAAAAATCCAGAAAATCACATTGTATGATTTTTAAGTAATTAATTTGCATTTTATTGCATGACATAAGTATTTGATAACCTACCAACCAGTAAGAATTCCGGCTCTCACAGACCTGTTAGTTTTTCTTTAAGAAGCCCTCCTGTTCTTCACTCATTACCTGTATTAACTGCACCTGTTTGAACTCGTTACCTGTATAAAAGACACCTGTCCACACACTCAATCAAACAGACTCCAACCTCTCCACAATGGCCAAGACCAGAGAGCTGTGTAAGGACATCAGGGATAAAATTGTAGACCTGCACAAGGCTGGGATGGGCTACAGGACAATAGGCAAGCAGCTTGGTGAGAAGGCAACAACTGTTGGCGCAATTATTAGAAAATGGAAGAAGTTCAAGATGACGGTCAATCACCCTCGGTCTGGGGCTCCATGCAAGATCTCACCTCGTGGGGCATCAATGATCATGAGGAAGGTGAGGGATCAGCCCAGAACTACACGGCAGGACCTGGTCAATAACCTGAAGAGAGCTGGGACCACAGTCTCAAAGAAAACCATTAGTAACACACCATGCCGTCATGGATTAAAATCCTGCAGCGCACGCAAGATCCCCCTGCTCAAGCCAGTGCATGTCCAGGCCCGTCTGAAGTTTGCCAATGACCATCTGGATGATCCAGAGGAGGAATGGGAGAAGGTCATGTGGTCTGATGAGACAAAAATAGAGCTTTTTGGTCTAAACTCCACTCGCCGTGTTTGGAGGAAGAAGAAGGATGAGTACAACCCCAAGAACAGCATCCCAACCGTGAAGCATGGAGGTGGAAACATCATTCTTTGGGGATGCTTTTCTGCAAAGGGGACAGGACGACTGCACCGTATTGAGGGGAGGATGGATGGGGCCATGTATCGCGAGATCTTGGCCAACAACCTCCTTCCCTCAGTAAGAGCATTGAAGATGGGTCGTGGCTGGTTCTTCCAGCATGACAACGACCCAAAACACACAGCCAGGGCAACTAAGGAGTGGCTCCGTAAGAAGCATCTCAAGGTCCTGGAGTGGCCTAGCCAGTCTCCAGACCTGAACCCAATAGAAAATCTTTGGAGGGAGCTGAAAGTCCGTATTGCCCAGCGACAGCCCCGAAACCTGAAGGATCTGGAGAAGGTCTGTATGGAGGAGTGGGCCAAAATCCCTGCTGCAGTGTGTGCAAACCTGGTCAAGAACTACAGGAAACGTATGATCTCTGTAATTGCACACAAAGGTTTCTGTACCAAATATTAAGTTCTGCTTTTCTGATGTATCAAATACTTATGTCATGCAATAAAATGCAAATTATTTACTTAAAAATCATACAATGTGATTTTCTGGATTTTTGTTTTAGATTCCGTCTCTCACAGTTGAAGTGTACCTATGATAAAAATTACAGACCTCTACATGCTTTGTAAGTAGGAAAACTTGCAAAATCGGCAGTGTATCAAATACTTGTTCTCCCCACTGTATATATATATATTATATATATTATTATATATATATATATATGTTCCAGTCATTGGCAGCAGAGAACTGGAAGGAGAGGCGACCAAAGGAGGACTTGGCTTTGGAGGTGACAAGTGAGAGATACCTGCTGGAACGCGTGCTACGGGTGGGTGCTGCTATGGTGACCAGCGAGCAGAGATAAGGCGGGACTTTACCTAGCAGGGTCTTGTAGATGACCTGGAGCCAGTGGGTTTGGCGACGAGTATGAAGCGAGGGCCAGCTAACGAGAGCATACAGGTCGCAGTGGTGGGTAGTATATGGGGCTTTGGTGACAAAACGGATGGCACTGTGATAGACTGCATCCAATTTATGTATATATATATATATATATAGAATACATATAGGTAGGTAACCTAGGGATATATCTGTATAGAATACATATACTGTAGGTGTAGTACAGGACATATGGTCGTATTTAGGTGTTAGACAGGACATAGGGTTGTATATAGGTTTGGAACAGGACATTGGGTCGTATATAGGTGTAGGACAAGACATAGGATTGCATTTAGGTGTAAGACAGGACATAGGGTCGATCTAGCTTGCTGTAATGCACAGTAGCTTACAGTAGTGCACTGTAGACTTTATGTAAGACGTTTTATGTATGACACAGCCCTTACACAGTACTCTAGCTGCTGATGTGCTACTTTATACACACAAAGTACACACAAAGTACACACAAAGTACACATAGGCGTAATGGATCCACATTAGCTATCACGCATGTCGAGGACAGGTGTCACGTTTATGACACGCAGGTTTTACAAGGCTGTCCGTCAAAGTCTGGTTGCACATGGCAACCAACCGTGGATACTCTTCACCCACATCTAGTTACATAAGTGAGTAAATCCTCAATTGTAATATTGTGTTTAAAAATAATAATAATAATGTATTTTTTACAGCCTCCGTCAGTCTCAGACCACCATTTCCTGTAATGAAAGGGTTTTGGTGCACTGCTACTGAGTGATATTTAAGGATCTTTGCCAAGGAGATTACCGTCAATAATGTCCATAGCCGTTTTCAGGACAATATGATATCAATACGGTATAATGTGCTTCTCCAAACGTCTGCTTCCAGTCTGTTTTTTTGGCAAAGAGCTGTTTGCTAGTCTGTCTATCAGTTTCAGGCTAATATTAGTGCATTTTGTTCATGTTTTTATTTTAACCTTTATTTAACTAGGCAAGTCAGTTAAGAACAAATGTTTATTTTCAACGACGGCCTAGGAACAGTGGGTTAACGGCCTTGTTCAGGGGCAGAACGACAGATTTGTACCTTGTCAGCTCGGGGATTCGAACTTGCTACCTTTCGGTTACTAGCCCAACGCTCTTACCACTAGGCTACCCTGCCGCCCCATGTGTTCATGGTCGGATCATATTTGTGTTTTGTATTTGTCAAAGCCTTTTGGAAGTCTCAGACTGTGTATAATGACTATATTGGTCTGAGTACATTGTTTTGTTTTAGTTTCACTTCGCTATCCAATGAGGCTTTATATTGAAACACTGTATAGGCTGCTAGACTATAGGAAATATGTTTATATGCATTTTGCTATATCATTGACATTTATGTTATAGAAGTTAAGCTATGTAACATTATTACATATGCTTCTGAACTGTTTTAGTGGACATTCTTTCCAAAATGACTCCCAGTCAACAGTTTACCGCATTTAATATGTAAAGGAAGTTTGACAAGGACATTGTTAGCAGACCTAAAAAGAGAAAATGGGAGCTGTGTGTGAGTCAGTGGAGGGATGAGCGGCACTCCCACACTGGCCCTGTGCTCTCTTCACCTCTCCCACACTGGCCCTGTGCTCTCTTCACCTCTCCCACACTGACACTGTGCTCTCTTCACCTCTCCCACACTGGCCCTGTGCTCTCTTCACCTCTCCCACACGGGCACTGTGCTCTCTTCACCTCTCCCACACTGGCCCTGTGCTCTCTTCACCTCTCCCACACTGGCCCTGTGCTCTCTTCACCTCTCCCACACGGGCCCTGTGCTCTCTTCACCTCTCCCACACTGGCCCTGTGCTCTCTTCACCTCTCCCACACGGGCCCTGTGCTCTCTTCACCTCTCCCACACTGGCACTGTGCTCTCTTCACCTCTCCCACACGGGCACTGTGCTCTCTTCACCTCTCCCACACTGGCCCTGTGCTCTCTTCACCTCTCCCACACGGACACTGTGCTCTCTTCACCTCTCCCACACTGGCCCTGTGCTCTCTTCACCGCTCCCACACTGGCCATGTGCTCTCTTCACCTCTCCCACACGGGCCATGTGCTCTCTTCACCTCTCCCACACGGGCCATGTGCTCTCTTCACCTCTCCCACACTGGCCATGTGCTCTCTTCACCTCTCCCACACGGGCCATGTGCTCTCTTCATCTCTCCCACACTGGCCATGTGCTCTCTTCACCTCTCCCACACGGGCCATGTGCTCTCTTCACCTCTCCCACACGGGCACTGTGCTCTCTTCACCTCTCCCACACGGGCCATGTGCTCTCTTCACCTCTCCCACACGGGCCATGTGCTCTCTTCACCTCTCCCACACGGGCCATGTGCTCTCTTCACCTCTCCCACACGGGCCATGTGCTCTCTTCACCTCTCCCACACGGACACTGTGCTCTCTTCACCTCTCCCACACGGGCACTGTGCTCTCTTCACCTCTCCCACACTGGCCCTGTGCTCTCTTCACCTCTCCCACACGGACACTGTGCTCTCTTCACCTCTCCCACACTGGCCATGTGCTCTCTTCACCTCTCCCACACGGGCCATGTGCTCTCTTCACCTCTCCCACACTGGCCCTGTGCTCTCTTCACCTCTCCCACACTGACACTGTGCTCTCTTCACCTCTCCCACACTGGCCCTGTGCTCTCTTCACCTCTCCCACACTGGCCATGTGCTCTCTTCACCTCTCCCACACTGGCCCTGTGCTCTCTTCACCTCTCCCACACTGGCCCTGTGCTCTCTTCACCTCTCCCACACTGGCCCTGTGCTCTCTTCACCTCTCCCACACTGGCCCTGTGCTCTCTTCACCTCTCACACACTGGCCCTGTGCTCTCTTCACCTCTCCCACACTGGCCCTGTGCTCTCTTCACCTCTCCCACACGGACACTGTGCTCTCTTCACCTCTCCCACACGGACACTGTGCTTTCTTCACCTCTCCCACACGGACACTGTGCTCTCTTCACCTCTCCCACACGGACACTGTGCTCTCTTCACCTCTCCCACACGGACACTGTGCTTTCTTCACCTCTCCCACACGGACACTGTGCTTTCTTCACCTCTCCCACACGGACACTGTGCTCTCTTCACCTCTCCCACACTGGTCCTGTGCTCTCTTCACCTCTCCCACACCGACACTGTGCTCTCTTCACCTCTCCCACACTGGCCCTGTGCTCTCTTCACCTCTCCCACACGGACACTGTGCTCTCTTCACCTCTCCCACACGGACACTGTGCTCTCTTCACCTCTCCCACACTGGCCCTGTGCTCTCTTCACCTCTCCCACACTGGCCCTGTGCTCTCTTCACCTCTCCCACACTGGCCCTGTGCTCTCTTCACCTCTCCCACACTGACACTGTGCTCTCTTCACCTCTCCCACACTGACACTGGGCTCTCTTCACCTCTCCCACACGGACACTGTGCTCTCTTCACCTCTCCCACACTGGCCCTGTGCTCTCTTCACCTCTCCCACACTGACACTGTGCTCTCTTCACCTCTCCCACACGGGCCCTGTGCTCTCTTCACCTCTCCCACACGGGCCCTGTGCTCTCTTCACCTCTCCCACACTGACACTGTGCTCTCTTCACCTCTCCCACACGGACACTGTGCTCTCTTCACCTCTCCCACACGGGCCCTGTGCTCTCTTCACCGCTCCCACACTGGCCCTGTGCTCTCTTCACCTCTCCCACACGGACACTGTGCTCTCTTCACCTCTCCCACACGGACACTGTGCTCTCTTCACCTCTCCCACACTGACACTGTGCTCTCTTCACCTCTCCCACACGGACACTGTGCTCTCTTCACCTCTCTCTCTCCCACACCCCTATACTACTAGACTAAGGACATAAGGACAGTATACTACTACATTATACTACTGTACTAAAGACATAAGGACAGTATACTACTACATTATACTACTATACTAAAGACATAAGGACAGTATACTACCTTATATGGATTTGGAATTTGTTAACTTCCTGACTTGACTGAATTGGAAAGGAATTGCCTCCAACCCTGGTACATGCATACGTATTAGCAAGGTGGTTGTAAAGTGTTTTCAGAAGCTGTACTACTGCTGATAACCAGTCTGGCCAATGACCACACTAATAACATCATAATCATCGTCTCCATCAATTCTCCTCAACGAGCACATTGTTTCATATGATTCACCCTTTCAAGATGCACTATGCAGAAATCGCTTCTCCATTTCCTCTAATAATGTGCCTAATTTCAGTTTATGTGACAAAACAAGCAAGTATAGTGTAGAGAATCATTGTACCATCTAAACTGCTGTGACATGTATTTTCCATAATCCAAAATATTGTATTTCCAGCTGTTTGAAGCTGGTGTACAAAACTGAAAGTAAAAGACGCAAAAAACGACACTTAAAAACAAGAAGCATAGAAATAACACAGATCTACCGCTTCTTAGACTTTCTTTCAATAAGAATGACAGATCTATAACTCATATTTCTATGTGAATTTTGTCAGGTCGCCCAAAAAGTTGCTGTATTGCAGCTTAAAAAAAAGACTGGGTAATTGACTCCATTTCTCTGTGGAGGTCAGCGCTCTCGCTGCCCCTCTCCTCCCTATAGCACAGCTCAGTTATTACGCCGCAAGAACAGAGTAGAGGAGAAACCACACCCATCCTTACACACACAGACACACACACACACAGACACACAGACACACACACACAGAGACACACAGACACACAGACGCACACACAGACACACAGACGCACACACAGACACAGACGCACACACAGACGCACACAGACAGACGCACACACACACACAGACACACACAGACACACACAGACACACACACACACACACACACACACACACACACACACACACACACACACACACACACACACACACACACACACACACACACACACACACACACACAGACGCACACACAGACACACAGAGACACACATACACACACACACAGACACACAGACACACACACACAGACACAGACGCACACACAGACGCACACAGACAGACGCACACAGACACAGACACAGACACAGACACACACACACACACACACACAGACACACACACACACACACAGACACACAGACACACAGACACACACATACACACAGAGACACACACACACACACACACACACACACACACACACACACACACACACACACACACACACACACACACACACACACACACACACACACACACACACACACACACACACACACACACACACACACACACACAGACACACAACCTCTATTCTCCCCAAATGGGGGGTCTAGAGGGGCAGCTGCATGAGGCTTGACTAGGGCCTTTCTTTATGACCGTGGGGGAGGGGTGGGTACCGCAAGGCCTTGCTTTCATCCAATCTAATTACCACTACGTGACTAGCTAGTAGCTACCGTTCATTCACATGAACTCATTTAGCAAATGCATGCACCTACAGCCAAAGCCCTTTACATGTTAAGCCACCTACAGCCAAAGCCCTTTACATGTTAAACCACCTACAGCCAGAGCCCTTTACATGTTAAACCACCTACAGCCAGAGCCCTTTACATGTTAAACCACCTACAGCCAGAGCCCTTTACATGTTAAACCACCTACAGCCAGAGCCCTTTACATGTTAAACCACCTACAGCCAGAGCCCTTTACATGTTAAACCACCTACAGCCAGAGCCCTTTACATGTTAAACCACCTACAGCCAAAGCCCTTTACATGTTAAACCACCTACAGCCAGAGCCCTTTACATGTTAAACCACCTACAGCCAGAGCCCTTTACACGTTAAACCACCTACAGCCAGAGCCCTTTACATGTTAAACCACCTACAGCCAGAGCCCTTTACATGTTAAACCACCTACAGCCAGAGCCCTTTACATGTTAAACCACCTACAGCCAGAGCCCTTTACATGTTAAACCACCTACAGCCAGAGCCCTTTACATGTTAAACCACCTACAGCCAACGCCCTTTACATGTTAAACCACCTACAGCCAAAGCCCTTTACATGTTAAACCACCTACAGCCAGAGCCCTTTACATGTTAAACCACCTACAGCCAGAGCCCTTTACATGTTAAACCACCTACAGCCAAAGCCCTTTACATGTTAAACCACCTACAGCCAGAGCCCTTTACATGTTAAACCACCTACAGCCAGAGCCCTTTACATGTTAAACCATGGTCCATTAAGTGGGTCTAATTGTAGCAAATAAAGAAACAGTGTACAGAGTGGTGAAAATTGTGAGTCACACGTTTTGAAGGGGGTCAGCAGTACGAAGGACTTTGCCGTTCATCATATTACATTGAACTCCTACATACTACCCGCTTCTCAAGTTTGGCTTGATTAAATGGAATTGGCCCTTGACTGAATGCGGATGCCATGGATGACATATCACTGCAAGGCCACCTACAGTTGAAGTCGGAAGTTTACATACACTTAGGTTGAAGTCATTAAAACTCCTTTTTCAACCACTCCACAAATTTCTTGTTAACAAACTATAGTTTTGGCAAGTCAGTTAGGACATCTACTTTGTGCATGACAAAAGTCATTTTTCCAACAATTGTTTACAGACAGATTATTTCACTGTATCACAATTCCAGTGGGTCATAAGTTTACATACACTAAGTTGACTGTGCCTTTAAACAGCTTAGAAAGTTCCAGAAAATGATGTCATGGCTTTAGAAGCTTCTGATAGGCCAAGTGACATCATTTTAGTAAATTGGAGGTGTACCTGTAAATGTATTTCAAGGCCTACCTTCAAACTCAGTGCCTCTGCTTGACATCATGGGAAAATCAAAAGAAATCAGCCTGAATGCCTGAAGGTACCACGTTCATCTGTACAAACAATAGTAGGCAAGTATAAACACCATGGGACCACGCAGCCGTCATACCGCTCAGGAAGGGGACGCGTTCTGTCTCCTAGAGATGAACGCACTTTGGTGCGAAAAGTGCAAATCAATCCCAGAACAACAGCAAAGGACCTTGTAAAGATGCTGGAGGAAACGGGTACAAAAGTATCTATATCCACAGTAAAACGAGTCCTATATCGACATCACCAGAAAGGCCGCTCAGCAAGGAAGAAGCCACTGCTCCAAAACCACCATAAAAAAGCCAGACAATGGTTTGCAACTGCACATGGGGACAAAGATCGTACTTTTTGGAGAAATATCTAACTGTTTGGCCATAATGACCATCATTATATTTGGAGGAAAAAGGGGGAAGCTTGCAAGCCGAGGAACACCATCCCAACCGTGAAGCACGGGGGTGGCAGCATCATGTTGTGGGGGTGCTTTGCTGCAGGAGGGACTGGTGCACTTCAAAATAGATGGCATCATGAGGCAGGAAAATGATGTGGATATACTGAAGCAACATCTCAAGACATCAGTCAGGAAGTTAAAGCTTGGTCGCAAATGGGTCTTCCAAATGGACATTGACCAAGTTGTGGAAAAATGGCTTAAGAACAACAAAGTCAAGGCCCTGACCTCAATCCTGTAGAGAATTTGTGGGCAGAACTGAAAATGCATGTGCGAGCAAGGAGGCCTACAAACCTGACTCAGTTATACCAGCTCTGTCAGGAGGAATTGGACAAAATTCTCCCAATTTATTGTGTGAAGCTTGTGGAAGGCTACCAAAACGGTTGACCCAAGTTAAACAATTTAAAGGCAATGCTACCAAGTACTAATTGAATGTATGTACACTTCTGACACACTGGGAATGTGATGAAAGCAATACAAGCTGAAATAAATCATTCTCTCTACTAGTATTCTGACATTTCACATTCTTAAAATAAAGTGGTGATCCTAACTGACCTAAGACAGGGAATTTTTACTCTGATTAAATGTCAGGAAGTGTGAAAAACTGAGTTGAAATGTATTTGGCTAAGGTGTATGTAAACTTCTGACTTCAACTGTATTTCTCTCTGCTCTCAACTCTCTCCATGATGGTTCCTATCAAGAACAGAGAGGGGTCTTTTGATAGTAATAACATAACTTTTGACCTTTATGTTATTTCAGCCTCAACACAATCCTCTAATCTGCTATATCGTTGACAACGGTCTGAAACAGGCTTATAATCAGCCTACCATGCTTCTCAGTGTCACTCCACACTCCATAGGCATGCCTGTCTGCCTATCTGCCTGCCTTTATGCCTGTCTGTGTTTTCTCTCTGGTGATTACATTTTGATCATTGCCTTTGCTTCACAGGGCAGATTGTTCCACCCTCTTGAGTCACAGATATGCGTTGTCATGCTATCAAGAGGATATAGTTATAGTTGTCATGCTATTAAGAGGATATAGTTATAGTTGTCATGCTATCAAGAGGATATAGTTACACTGTAGTTGTCATGCTATCAAGAGGATATAGTTATAGTTGTCATGCTATCAAGAGGATATAGTTATAGTTGTCATGCTATCAAGAGGATCTAGTTATAGTTGTCATGCTATCAAGAGTATATAGTTATCCTGTAGTTGTCATGCTATCAAGAGGATCTAGTTATAGTTGTCATGCTATCAAGAGGATATAGTTATAGCTGTCATGCTATCAAGAGGATCTAGTTATAGTTGTCATGCTATCAAGAGGATATAGTTATAGCTGTCATGCTATCAAGAGGATATAGTTACACTGTAGTTGTCATGCTATCAAGAGGACATAGTTATAGTTGTCATGCTATCAAGAGGATATAGTTACACTGTAGTTGTCATGCTATCAAGAGGATATAGTTATAGCTGTCATGCTATCAAGAGGATATAGTTACACTGTAGTTGTCATGCTATCAAGAGGATATAGTTATAGTTGTCATGCTATCAAGAGGATCTAGTTATAGTTGTCATGCTATCAAGAGGATATAGTTATAGTTGTCATGCTATCAAGAGGATATAGTTACACTGTAGTTGTCATGCTATCAAGAGGATCTAGTTATAGTTGTCATGCTATCAAGAGGATATAGTTACACTGTAGTTGTCATGCTATCAAGAGGATATAGTTATAGCTGTCATGCTATCAAGAGGATATAGTTACACTGTAGTTGTCATGCTATCAAGAGGATATAGTTATAGTTGTCATGGTAAGTAAAGGTGAGGCGAACCAACTTTCTTTTTATTTCTGGAGAGAAGCACCACCAAGAACAAGCACCAATCAACACCTAACTGATTTTGTGTTTGCAGGCAGGCACGCAAGCATGCACACACTTTCCACACACCCTAGTCAGAGAGTCAACTGTGCTAGCTATGCTAACTGTTTCACAGAAATAAATACTATTGTCACACACTCCACACACCCTAGTCATAAAGAGCACACTTCTCAGCTTTTCATACTCCTTAGCTTCACAGAAACAGATAACATTGCCTGATTGACTGTCTGCTACGACTTGTGTATAGCTGGCCTTTAGCTCGCTTCGACTCTCCTGATGACATGAGATTAGGCTGATGATGAACCCTTATAACAACATGAGGGCCAGCTCGGATTAGGCTAATGATAAACCCTTATAACAACATGAGGGCCAGCTCGGATTAGGCTGATGATAAACCCTTATAACAACATGAGGGCCAGCTCGGATTAGGCTGATGATAAACCTTACAACAACATGAGGGCCAGCTCAGATAAGGCTGATGATGAACCCTTATAACAACATGAGGGCCAGCTCAGATTAGGCTGATGATGAACCCTTATAACAACATGAGGGCCAGCTCAGATTAGGCTGATGATGAACCCTTATAACAACAGAAGGGCCAGCTCAGATTAGGTTGATGATGAACCCTTATAACAACATGAGGGCCAGCTCAGATAAGGCTGATGATGAACCCTTATAACAACATGAGGGCCAGCTCAGATTAGGCTGATTATAAACCCTTATAACAACAGAAGGGCCAGCTCGGATTAGGTTGATGATAAACCCTTATAACAACATGAGGGCCAGCTCAGATAAGGCTGATGATGAACCCTTATAACAACATGAGGGCCAGCTCAGATTAGGCTGATGATGAACCCTTATAACAAAAGAAGGGCCAGCTCAGATAAGGCAGATGATAAACCCTTATAACAACATGAGGGCCAGCTCAGATTAGGCTGATGATGAACCCTTATAACAACAGAAGGGCCAGCTCAGATAAGGCTGATGATGAACCCTTATAACAACAGAAGGGCCAGCTCAGATTAGGCTGATGATAAACCCTTATAACAACATGAGGGCCAGCTCGGATTAGGTTGATGATAAACCCTTATAACAACAGAAGGGCCAGCTCGGATTAGGTTGATGATAAACCCTTATAACAACAGAAGGGCCAGCTCGGATTAGGCTGATGATGAACCCCTATAACAACAGAAGGGCCAGCTCGGATTAGGCTGATGATGAACCCTTATAACAACAGAAGGGCCAGCTCAGATTAGGCTGATGATAAACCTGTATAACAACATGAGGGCCAGCTCAGATTAGGCTGATGATGAACCCTTATAACAACAGAAGGGCCAGCTCAGATTAGGCTGATGATAAACCTGTATAACAACATGAGGGCCAGCTCAGTGTTCTAATTTATGCCTCTGACCTGCTGACCGTACTTTCTAACTACAGTACAAAATGCACTTTTACACTAGTTTCTAACGCTGACCTTTAACCCATACCCAAAGTTGACCACTAACTTTGTCCCCATCCTCAACCCTGGGATAAGAACAAATAGGCTAGCTCATGCACTTGCTAAAAACCTCTGACTACATTTCCGCTCTGGTCCTCTCTAACATGGCCGTTTACTGATGACCTTGATAGCTCTCTCCATTTTGAATTTGTCGCTGTGGTGACATGTCGTATGTGTGAATGACAATAAGGGCCTAGGAATCTGCCAACCCTTTAGGATGAGGGCCCTGGATGTAGGTTTATGACTTAGGAATTTATATGGCGACTGTTTGCAATGTCATTATACTTGGGTAATAGACCTGGGCAATGAGTTCCTCTGGAGGTCTCCTATATCAGCACCTTCCTTCAACAATGAGTTCCTCTGGAGGTTTCACATGGAGAGAAGGGAAAAATACCCAACATGCTTCTGGTGTATTTCAGCACTGTGTGTCTTCTGGTGACTTCAAATGGCTGCAGTGTTGCTTCATTGAACTCTGGAGCCTCTAACCTTGTGTGTGCGTGTGCATGTGTGTGCGCGGGCGTGTGCGCGGGCGGGCTATGTACTGGCTATGCATATACACTACCGTGAACTTTTTGGTCTCCCATCCAAGCAATAACCAGACCCAGCCTTGCATAGCTTCAGTGGCATGTCAATGTGGTTTAGTTCATAGGTTGCAGTGTAGTTGGGTGGGAATTCAGGTTAATGGGAGACACAGTGAGTGCCACTGGCTGGTGTGACCTAGCTGTCACTGCTGCCAGCATGTGAGAAAGTGGGGTCAAAGCAGGTCAGAAGAGGGAGGAGTAGAATGGGGGGGAGGGGCTATAGGCTACATCTAAGTGTGTTTTTCTATCCATGTGGGACTGAGATTTATCACACCTCCTGTGATACATTTATTCCACTAAGAAATAATAGCTTTATAATAGGTTTTGTCTCTTGTCTGATAAAAATGATTGTTTCATTATTGTCTTGATAAGTTGGCATATTAATTTACAGAGTGATAGCTCTGAGGATGTAGCTAGCTGATGTGGGCCTACCGTCTGTTACGATTGGAGCATGCCGTGACATTTCTCTCCTAAATTGGTCCTTCCGCTGTCTGTCTGAAGGCCCTGAGATCACAAGTCTGCTGAAGCAAGTGAAATAGATAATAAACAAAAGTGAATTAAACAATACAAAATGAACAGTAAACATTACTCACAAAAGTTTCAAAAGAATACAGACATTTCAAATGTCATTTTAATGTATCTATACAGTGTAGTAATGATGTGAAAATAGTTAAAGTACAAAAGGGAATATAGGTTGTATTTACAATGGTGTTTGTCCTTCACTGGTTGCCCTGTGGTATTTCACCCAATAGATATGAGAGTTTATCAAAATTGGATTTCTTTTTGAATCCTCTCTCTCTCTCACAGACTCCACCTGAGGGGCTTAAATGATAGTTCTAAGAGCCTTTGCCATAGCCAGGGGATATGTGGGCGGGGCTGAGTGCTGTGGAGGTGTCTCACTCATTGGTCCACTCTTAAGCCTGAGAGAGAGAGAGAGAAAGAGAGAGAGAGAGAGAGAGAGAGAGAGAGAGAGAAGGCCCTTCACGCATGAGAGAACGGGTTGCTGTCAAAGCCTGGAAGCCAGTGTACAGAGATGACTTAGTTCCACTGAGCGAGACGCACAGGGCGAGATCAATATGACAAGAGCGAGAAAGAGATAAATAAATTGATTGAAAGAGGAAGGGAATCAAGAAAGTGAGAGAGCGAGCGAGAGAGAGAGAAAGAAGGAAATCAGTCAGTGTCCCTTTTGATGAGGCACTGCACTGAGGGCATTAGCATGCTATTAGCATTGCCATCACATCCTATCAGAAAGCTATAAGGGCCCTGCATGTACTGGTGAGCGAATGGGTGTGCTATGTGCAGGCCAGGCCACGCAGCGTTAGCTAGGATTATGTCGTAGAGAGAGAGCACGTCAGCGCGAACCACAGTATTTAGAATAGATGTGATTTGAGCTCACAGTGACACAGTGAGCTAATCAGTTGCTGTGGCTTGTGATTCTATGTTTTTTCTTCTAAGTTCCACTATTTCCGTTGGCTAGTTTTTTTATGACAACTTCCATGATATGAAAGATTTTATTTTATTTAACCTTCATTTAACTAGGCAAGTCAGTTAAGAAGAAATTATTATTTACAATGACAGCCTACCAAAAGCCAAATGGGGGCTGGGATTAATTAAATAAATACAAAATAAATATAGGACAAAACACACAACACAACAAGAGAGACAACACAACACTACATAAAGAGAGACCTAAGACAACAACATAAAAGCAAAACATGACAACACAGCATGGTAGCAACACAACATGATAATAACATGGTAGCAACACAACATGGTAGCAGCACAAAAGCATGGTACAAACAGTATTGGGCAAAGTCAACAGCACAAAGGTCAAGAAGGTAGAGACAACAATACATCATACAAAGCAGCCACAACTGTCAGTAAGAGTGTCCATGATTGAGTCTTCGAATGAAGAGATTGAGATAAAACGGTCCCGTTTGAGTGTTTGTTGCAGCTTGTTCCAGTCGCTAGCTGCAGCGAACTGAAAAGACGAGCGACACAGGGATGTGGGTGCTTTGGGGACCTTTAACAGAATGTGACTGGCAGAACAGGTGTTGTATGTGGAGGATGAGGGCTGCAGTAGATATCTCAGATAGGGGGGAGTGAGGCCTCAGAGGGTTTTACAAATAAGCATCAATCAGTGGGTCTTGCGACGGGTATACAGCGATGACCAGTTTACAGAGGAGTATAGAGTGCAGTGATTTATCCTATAAGGAGCATTGGTGGCAAATCTGATGGCCGAATGGTAAAGAACATCGAGCCGCTCGAGAGCACCCTTACCTGCCGATCTATAAATTATGTCTCCGTAATCTAGCATGGGTAGGATGGTCATCTGAATCAGAGTTAGTTTGGCAGCTTGGGTGAAAGAGGAGCGATTACAATAGAGGAAACCAAGTCTAGATTTAACTTTAGCCTCTAGCTTTGTCATGTGCTGAGAGAAGGACAGTGCACCGTCTAGCCATACTCCGAAGTACTTGTATGAGGTGACTACCTCAAGCTCTAAATCCTCAGAGGTAGTAATAACACCTATGGGGAGAGGAGCATTCTTCTTACCAAACCACATGACCTTTGTTTTGGAGGTGTTCAGAACAAGGTTAAAGGTAGAGAAAGCTTGTTGGACACTAAGAAAGCTTTGTTGTAGAGCATTTAACACAAAATCCAGGGAGGGGCCAGCTGGATGAGAGAGCTTCCTACTGCCTGAGCTATGCTGTTGATGTAAATTGAGAAGAGGGTGGGGAGGATTGAGCCTTGGGGTACTCCCTTGGTGACAGGCAGTGGCTGAGACAGCAGATTTTCTGATTTTATACACTGCTCTCTTTGAGAGAGTTAGTTAGCAAACCAGGCCAAAGACCCCTCAGAGACAAGATAACCTCACTATGATACCCAGGTGATCTGCACAGTTTAGGTATGGCCAATTCACTTGTGATGACTCTCCATCAGTTAGACAATAACGTAGCAGGTGTAAAATAAACTTCTATATCCTCCACATACAGGTCTTGTACGAGAATAAAAACCTGTCAGGGGAGGTTCTCTTCTGCACTGTTCAACCAATCCAGTAAATGTGGGAGGAGGAGTTAAGATGGAGTGTCGCCTTGTTAACGTCTGAAAGCGGAAGTCACGTCACAGGCTCTCTTTTCCATTTCCCCTGAAAACCGTAACATCCTGTTGATGACAACCCCGCTGAGTAACAATGTTACTAAAGGGTAGAGGCTAATTTAAGAATTTCAGCACAGTGTTGCACAGTAGTGTGTATTCTCCTCTGTATTAAATCTAGCCTGTTTGTAACATTGGATTAATGTGTGCTTGGTTTAAGGTCAGTGTTGCAGTATATAAATATGTTATACAGCACATCTATATTCCTCATCTATTGCTTTATGCACATCTATTGTCTTGGCTCCCGAGTGGCGCAGCGGTCTAAGGGACTGCATCTCAGTGCTAGAGACATCACTACAGCCCCTGGTTCGATCCCGGGCTGAATCAAAACCGGATGTGATCCCATAAGGCGGCGCACAATTGGCCCAGCATCGTCCGTGTTAGGGGAGGGTTTGGCCGGGGTAGGCAGTCATTGTAAATAAGAATTTGTTCTTTAAACTGACTTGCCTAGGTAAATAAAGGTTAAATAAAAAATTATGACAAAATGTAGTATCAGACAGGAGTCATATGCAAGGTGCAATCCATTCGGAGGGACTCACATCATCCCTTATTTGATGGATTTACAATGCTTCTCTCAGAGCTTCCCTCAATGCTTCCCTCAAAGCTTCCCTCAATGCTTCCCTCAGAGCGCAGGTACATTTACATTACATTTACATTTAAGTCATTTAGCAGACGCTCTTATCCAGAGCGACTTACAAATTGGTGCATTCACCTTATGATATCCAGTGGAACAACCACTTTACAATAGTGCATCTAACTCTTTTAAGGGGGGGGGGGGGGGGGGGGGTTAGAAGGATTACTTTATCCTATCCTAGGTATTCCTTGAAGAGGTAGGGTTTCAGGTGTCTCCGGAAGGTGGTGATTGACTCCGCTGGCCTGGCGTCGTGAGGGAGTTTGTTCCACCATTGGGGTGCCAGAGCAGCGAACAGTTTTGACTGGGCTGAGCGGGAACTGTACTTCCTCAGAGGTAGGGAGGCGAGCAGGCCAGAGGTGGATGAACGCAGTGCCCTGGTTTGGGTGTAGGGCCTGATCAGAGCCTGAAGGTACGGAGGTGCCGTTCCCCTCACAGCTCCGTAGGCAAGCACCATGGTCTTGTAGCGGATGCGAGCTTCAACTGGAAGCCAGTGGAGAGAGCGGAGGAGCGGGGTGACGTGAGAGAACTTGGGAAGGTTGAACACCAGACGGGCTGCGGCGTTCTGGATGAGTTGTAGGGGTTTAATGGCACAGGCAGGGAGCCCAGCAAACAGCGAGTTGCAGTAATCCAGACGGGAGATGACAAGTGCCTGGATTAGGACCTGCGCCGCTTCCTGTGTGAGGCAGGGTCGTACTCTGCGAATGTTGTAGAGCATGAACCTACAGGAACGGGTCACCGCCTTGATGTTAGTTGAGAACGACAGGGTGTTGTCCAGGATCACGCCAAGGTTCTTAGCACTCTGGGAGGAGGACACAATGGAGTTGTCAACCGTGATGGCGAGATCATGGAACGGGCAGTCCTTCCCCGGGAGGAAGAGCAGCTCCGTCTTGCCGAGGTTCAGCTTGAGGTGGTGATCCGTCATCCACACTGATATGTCTGCCAGACATGCAGAGATGCGATTCGCCACCTGGTTATCAGAAGGGGGAAAGGAGAAGATTAATTGTGTGTCGTCTGCATATCAATGATAGGAGAGACCATGTGAGGATATGACAGAGCCAAGTGACTTGGTGTATAGCGAGAATAGGAGAGGGCCTAGAACAGAGCCCTGGGGGACACCAGGGGTGAGAGCACGTGGTGCGGAGACAGATTCTCGCCACGCCACCTGGTAGGAGCGACCTGTCAGGTAGGACGCAATCCAAGTTTGGGCCGCGCCGGAGATGCCCAACTCGGAGAGGGTGGAGAGGAGGATCTGATGGTTCACAGTATCAAAGGCAGCCGATAGGTCTAGAAGGATGAGAGCAGAGGAGAGAGAGTTAGCTTTAGCAGTGCGGAGCGCCTCCGTGACACAGAGAAGAGCAGTCTCAGTTGAATGACTAGTCTTGAAACCTGACTGATTTGGATCAAGAAGGTCATTCTGAGAGAGATAGCAGGAGAGCTGGCCAAGGACGGCACGTTCAAGAGTTTTGGAGAGAAAAGAAAGAAGGGATACTGGTCTGTAGTTGTTGACATCGGAGGGATCGAGTGTAGGTTTTTTCAGAAGGGGTGCAACTCTCGCTCTCTTGAAGACGGAAGGGACGTAGCCAGCGGTCAAGGATGAGTTGATGAGCGAGGTGAGGTAAGGGAGAAGGTCTCCGGAAATGGTCTGGAGAAGAGAGGAGGGGATAGGGTCAAGCGGGCAGGTTGTTGGGCGGCCGGCCGTCACAAGACGCGAGATTTCATCTGGAGAGAGAGGGGAGAAAGAGGTCAAAGCACAGGGTAGGGCATTGTGAGCAGAACCAGCGGTGTCGTTTGACTTAGCAAACGAGGATCGGATGTCGTCGACCTTCTTTTCAAAATGGTTGACGAAGTCATCCGCAGAGAGGGAGGAGGGGGGGGGGAGGGGGAGGAGGATTCAGGAGGGAGGAGAAGGTGGCAAAGAGCTTCCTAGGGTTAGAGGCAGATGCTTGGAATTTAGAGTGGTAGTAAGTGGCTTTAGCAGCAGAGACAGAAGAGGAGAATGTAGAGAGGAGGGAGTGAAAGGATGCCAGGTCCGCAGGGAGGCGAGTTTTCCTCCATTTCCGCTCGGCTGCCCGGAGCCCTGTTCTGTGAGCTCGCAATGAGTCGTCGAGCCACGGAGCAGGAGGGGAGGACCGAGCCGGCCTGGAGGATAGGGGACATAGAGAGTCAAAGGATGCAGAAAGGGAGGAGAGGAGGTTTGAGGAGGCAGAATCACGAGATAGGTTGGAGAAGGTTTGAGCAGAGGGAAGAGATGATAGGATGGAAGAGGAGAGAGTAGCGGGGGAGAGAGAGCGAAGGTTGGGACGGCGCGATACCATCCGAGTAGGGGCAGTGTGGGAAGTGTTGGATGAGAGCGAGAGGGAAAAGGATACAAGGTAGTGGTCGGAGACTTGGAGGGGAGTTGCAATGAGATTAGTGGAAGAACAGCATCTAGTAAAGATGAGGTCAAGCGTATTGCCTGCCTTGTGAGTAGGGGGGGAAGGTGAGAGGGTGAGGTCAAAAGAGGAGAGGAGTGGAAAGAAGGAGGCAGAGAGGAATGAGTCAAAGGTAGACGTGGGGAGGTTAAAGTCACCCAGAACTGTGAGAGGTGAGCCATCCTCAGGAAAGGAACTTATCAAGGCGTCAAGCTCATTGATGAACTCTCCAAGGGAACCTGGAGGGCGATAAATGATAAGGATGTTAAGCTTGAAAGGGCTGGTAACTGTGACAGCATGGAATTCAAAGGAGGCGATAGACAGATGGGTCAGGGGAGAAAGAGAGAATGTCCACTTGGGAGAGATGAGGATCCCAGTGCCACCACCCCGCTGACCAGAAGCTCTCGGGGTGTGCGAGAACACGTGGGCAGACGAGGAGAGAGCAGTAGGAGTAGCAGTGTTATCAGTGGTAATCCATGTTTCCGTCAGTGCCAAGAAGTCGAGGGACTGGAGGGAAGCATAGGCTGAGATGAACTCTGCCTTGTTGGCCGCAGATCGGCAGTTCCAGAGGCTGCCGGAGACCTGGAACTCCACGTGGGTCGTGCGCGCTGGGACCACCAGGTTAGAGTGGCAGCGGCCACGCGGTGTGAAGCGGTTGTATGGTCTGTGCAGAGAGGAGAGAAGAGGGATAGACAGACACATAGTTGACAGGCTACAGAAGAGGCTACGCTAATGCAAAGGAGATTGGAATGACAAGTGGACTACACGTCTCGAATGTTCAGAAAGTTAAGCTTACGTTGCAAAAAAAATCTTATTGACTAAAATGATACAGTACTGCTGGCTGGTGAAGTAGGCTAGCTAGCAGTGGCTGCGTTGTTGACTTTGTTTGAAAGTGTAGCTGGCTAGGTAACCTCGATAACTGGCTAGGTAACCTCGATAACTACTCTAAACTACACAATTATCTTGGATACAAAGACAGCAAAGACAACTATGTAGCTAGCTAACACTACACTAATCAAGTCGTTCCGTTGTAATGTAATAGTTTCTACAGTGCTGCTATTCGGTAGGAGTTGGCTAGCTGGCTAGCTAGCAGTGTTGACTAGGTAGGAGAACGGCGGCGCGGCGCACGATAATAGCTGGCTAGCTAACCTCGATAATTACTCTAAACTACACAATTATCTTAGATACAAAGACAGCAAAGACAACTATGTAGCTAGCTAACACTACACTAATCAAGTCGTTCCGTTGTAATGTAATAGTTTCTACAGTGCTGCTATTCGGTAGAGGTTGGCTAGCTGGCTAGCTAGCAGTGTTGACTACGTTAGAAGGACGAAAATAGCTGGCTAGCTAACCTCGATAATTACTCTAAACTACACAATTATCTTTGATACAAAGACGGCTATGTAGCTAGCTAAGAAAAAATTGCTAAGATCAAACAAATCAAACCGTTGTACTGTAATGAAATGAAATGAAATGTAATACTACCTGTGGAGCGAAGCGAAATGCGACTACTCGCTCCAACCCGGAAGTTCGTTTCAGTACAGTCTCCCCAAATGTAAAACCAGGTCTAAATTAGCCCTCAGCAGCTATCAGCTGTAGTAGTATTGTGTGCTGTCTACATATTGCTGTATATACGGTTTTGGTGTTTATTCATTGTCATGTATTCAGTGTGTTTTGCTACGTGCTGCATAATGAATTGCCCCTCTGGGATAATAAAGACTCTGCTCTTATGCTCTTAGTTTTTGTTTCGTAAACAAAACAAAATGAAATAAAAATGCCCCTTGAGAAAGGCATTTAAATGCCCTCATATAAAGATAGTTAAGCATTTTCTTCAGGGGTTTTGAAGCAGAGGAACTATTGAGGACCCACTGAGACAGGGGGAGAGGAGAGGAGGGGAGGGGAGAGGAGGAGAGGACGGTAGGGGAGGGGAGGTGAGAGGAGGACGGGAGGGGAGGGGAGGGGAGGGGAGAGGAGAGGAGGGGAGGGGAGAGGAGGAGAGGACGGTAGGGGAGGGGAGGTGAGAGGAGGAGGGGAGGGGAGGGGAGGGGAGGGGAGAGGAGGAGAGGAGAGAGGAGGGGAGAGGAGAGGAGGAGAGAGGAGGAGAGGAAGGGCTTTCTGCAGATTATCTTGTAGTCTCTATATTAATTTGCCAGGATGCTCTTTTCCAGACTACCCATTTCACAAAGAGCAAAATTGACAATTTCTCTCCTGTGGTGTGTGCATGCTTGTATGTGTAAGCGTGCATGTTTGTGCTTATGCATTTTGAGCAAGGAAATTGTTCTGCAGTGTAACATGTCTTCAACGTTCCATGACCTCTCCCAATGTATGCTGTCTTAACGGGATACGTCAGGATTTTGGAAATTAAGCCCTTTGTCTACTTCCCCAGAGTCAGATGAACTTGTGGATACCATTTTTATGTCTCTACGTGCAGTTTAAAGGAAGTTGCTAACTAGCGTTAGCACAATTGCTAACTGGCGTTAGCGCAATGACCGGAAGTCTATGGTAACTGCTAGCATTGGCTCGCGAAACTACCTCTAACTTTCTTTATACTAGATGAAGAGACATAAAATGGTATATATGAGTTCATCTGACTCTGGGGAAGTAGATAAAGGGCTTAATTGCCAGAGGTGGAAAAAGTACTCAATGTCATACTGTAGTAAAAGTAAAGATACCTTTCATAGAAAACGACTCAAGTGAAAGTCACCCAGTGAAATACTACTTGAGTAAAAGTCTAAAAGTATCTGATTTTAAATGTACAGTGGTGGGAAAAATACTCAAAATGTCATACTTGAGTAAAAAGTAAAAGTAAATGATATACATCAAATTGCTGATATTACTCAAACCAGATGGCACGACTTTCTTGTTCTTTTACGGATAGCCAGGGGTACTTTCCAACACTCAGACATCATTTACAAATGCAGTATTTGTGTTTCGTGAGTCTGCCAGATCAGAGGCTGTAGGGATGACAACGTGTTGATAGGTGTGTGAATTTGACCATATTGCTGTCATGCCTGAGCATGCGAAATGTAACGACTACTTTTGGGTGTCAGGAAAAATGTATGTGAGAAAAAAAGTACATATTTTCCTTAGGAGTAAAAGTAAAAGTTGTCAAAAATATATAAATGGTAAAGTACAGATACCCCAAAAATGACTGCAGTAGTACTTCAAAGTATTTTTTACTTAGTTTACTTTACACCACTGTTCCAAAGTATCCCTTTAATTATGACTAACATACAGTAGTAGCATGTCATAAGCATGACATAACAGGCGTCATAAACAGCTAGGACCAACTGCTGCCAGCTGCAGGTGCCAGACAGACGAAGACAGACAGACATTTGCCATCTTTCCCCTTAGTCTCATTAGCTCTGTGTCAGCTAGGAGCCTTGCTACATCTAGCAATGGCCCCATCGTCCCCTGCAGTTCCACCCACACCTATAAAGATACAGTCAGATGTCCTTTCTGAGAGGTGCTCAGATATCCCACTAAACCCACTAATACAGTACCATGTAATATATTGTAACAGTATAATATAGTTATATACAGTATATTTATTAACACAGCTCGTCAAACATCTCATACCAAAATCAAGGGCATTAATATGGAGTTATTCTCCGCTTTGCTGCTAGAACAGCCTCAATGCACGGGGGGGCATTGTCATGCTGAAATAGGAAAGGGCTTTCCCCAAACTGTTGCCACAAAGTTGGAAGCACAGACTTGTCTAGAATGTCATTGTATGCTGTAGCACTAAGATGTCCCTTCACTGGAACTAAGGGGCCCGAACCATGACAAACAGCCCCAGACCATTATTCCTCCTCCATCAGACTTTACAGTTGGCGCTATGCATTCGGACAGGTAGCGTTCCCCTGGCATCCGTCAAACCCAGATTTGTCCGTCGGACTGCCAGATGGTGAAGTGTGATTTATCACTCCAGAGAAGAAGTTGCCACTGTTAGCGTAGCTTGGTTAGTATAGCCCATAGCTTATGTCCTAGTCCCATCTTCAGGGTAAAAACAAGCCTCAGGCCTAACTCTAGTCAAGTTAGATAATAGCCATGTTAATCAAGCTGTTAGTCTATCAGTATTACTGTCAGTGGTACTATGCAGCTGTAGTAGAGAGGCTAACAACTAAACTAACAGGGTTATTCTGTCTGTAGTTATGTTAGTGGTACTATGCAGCTGTAGTAGAGAGGCTAACAACTAAACTAACAGGGTTATTCTGTCTGTAGTTATGTCAGTGGTACTATGCAGCTGTAGTAGAGAGGCTAACAACTAAACTAACAGGGTTATTCTGTCTGTAGTTATGTCAGTGGTACTATGCAGCTGTAGTAGAGAGGCTAACAACTAAACTAACAGGGTTATTCTGTCTGTAGTTATGTCAGTGGTACTATGCAGCTGTAGTAGAGAGGTTAACAACTAAACTAACAGGGTTATTCTGTCTGTAGTTATGTCAGTGGTACTATGCAGCTGTAGTAGAGAGGTTAACAACTAAACTAACAGGGTTATTCTGTCTGTAGTTATGTTAGTGGTACTATGCAGCTGTAGTAGAGAGGCTAACAACTAAACTAACAGGGTTATTCTGTCTGTAGTTATGTTAGTGGTACTATGCAGCTGTAGTAGAGAGGCTAACAACTAAACTAACAGGGTTATTCTGTCTGTAGTTATGTTAGTGGCACTATGCATCTCCACTGTTCACTTGTTAGCACACTGTGCTCTCTTACACAGACCAGAATGACCGTTTGTGGATGCAAGTGCTCACGTGTGAAAATAAAGTAAATCTGTCTGACCAATGCCGTCCTTTCTTTGTCATCTGACATCACTCCTAATACCAGATGATTCTTAATCAAAATCAATCAGAAACATGCTTGTCTTACTTTGACATTTTGGAAACATCCTTCACATTATGCACTGAGCTATCTTGTTTTGCTTGGCGATGAAAGGGAAATTAGCACAACGCAAAGTCCATGTTGGATTCTTGGCGCTCACGTACTTTTATCACGTACCTTACGTACCTTTGTCTGAAGTGTTGAGGTAGACTGGTGGTTCCTAAACTTTTTATAGTCCCGTACCCCTTCAAACATTTAACCTCCAGCTGCGTACCCCCTCTAGCACCAGGGTCAGCGCACTCTCAAATATTGTTTTTTGCCATCATTGTAAGCCTGCCACACACACACACTATACGATACATTTATTAAACATAAAAATGAGTGTGAGTTTTTGTCACACTCCGGCTCGTGAGAAGTGACAAAGAGCTCTTATAGGACCAGGGACAAATAATAATAATCAATCATTTTGCTCTTTATTTTTCCATCTTACATATAAAACCTTATTTGTTCATCGAAAATGGTGAATAACTCACCACGGGTTAATGAGAAGGGTGTGCTTGAAAGGATGCACATAACTCTGCAATTTTGGGTTGTATTGGAGAGTCTCAGTCTTAAATAATTTTCCACATTTTCCACATTTCCATTTTCTGTATTTAGTTTTCATGCTAGTGAGGGCCGAGAATCCACTCTCACATAGGTACGTGGTAGCAAAGGGCATCAGTGTCTTAACAGCGCGATTTGCTAAGGCAGGATACGCTGAGCGCAGCCCAATACAGAAATCTGGCAGTGGCTTCTGATTAAATTAAATTCTCACAAAACCGCTTGTTGCAATTTTGATGAGGCTGTCTTGTTCAGATATCGGTAAGTGGACTGGAGGCAGGGCATGAAAGGGATAACGAATCCAGTTGTTTGTGTCATCCGTTTCGGGAAAGTACCTGTGTAATTGCGCACCCAACTCACTCAGGTGCTTCGCTATATCACATTTGACATTGTCCGTAAGCTTGAGTTCATTTGCACACAAAAAATCATACAATGATGGAAAGACCTGTGTGTTGTCCTTTAATGCAGACAGAGAAGATCTCCAACTTCTTAATCATCGCCTCAATTTTGTCCCACACATTGAATATAGTTGCAGAGAGTCTCTGTAATCCTAGATTCAGATCATTCAGGCGAGAAAAAACATCACCCAGATTGGCCAGTCGTGTGAGAAACTCGTCATCATGCAAGCGGTCAGACAAGTGAAAATTATAGTCAGTAAAGAAAACTTTAAGCTCGTCTCTCAATGAAAAAACATTTCTCAATACTTTGCCCCTTGATAACTAGCGCACTTCTGTATGTTATAAAAACGTTACATGGTCGGTGCCCATATCATTGTATAGTGCAGAAAATACACGAGAGTTCAGGGGCCTTGCTTTAACAAAGTTAACCATTTTCACTGTAGTGTCCAAAACCTCTTTCAAGCTGTCAGGCATTCCCTTGGCAGCAAGAGCCTCTTAGTGGATTCTGCAGTGTACGCAAGAAGCGTCGGAAGCAACTGCTTGCACACGTGTTACCACTCCACTATGTCTCCCTGTCATGACTTTTGCGCCATCCGTACACATACCAACACATCTTGACCACCAAAGTCCATTTATCACAGAGCTGTCCAGTACTTTAAAAATATAATCTCCTGTTATCCTGGTTTCCAGTGGTTTGCAGAAGTGGATGTCTTCCTTAATTTGACCCCCCATAAACGTAACGGACATATACCAGGAGCTGTGCCAGGCCAGCCACATCTGTTGACTCATCCAGTTGTAACGCATAGAATTCACTGGCTTGTATGCGAAGCAGTAATTGTTTCAAAGTATGATCTGCCATTTCAGTGATGCGTCGTGAAACAGTGTTGTTTGAAGTCATTGTCTGTATAGTTTTTTTGGGGCCTTTTCCCCCAGCGTTGTCCCAGCCATATCCGCGGCAGCAGGAAGAATTAAGTCCTCCTCAATAGTATGGCTTGCCTGTCCTAGCCACTCGGTAGCTCACCATATAAGCTGCTTCTATCCCCTTCTTATTAATGGTATCTGTTGCTTTTATACATGTCTTACTACTCAAAAGTCATCTTAATTCTCGCTCATAAAACTCCTGTGGCTTATTTTTCAAATTGGCATGTTTTGTTTCTAAATGTCTGCGCAAGAGTGAAGGTTTCATCGAGTTGCAAGATAGTGCTTTTGCACATATAACACACTGTGGCTGAGGAAAGGCACTACTCCCAATATAAGTGAACCCCAAATCAATGTAGTTCTCATCATATTTGCGCCTCTTTGATGGTCCAACGTCCCTGTCTGTTGTTCGGGGCTTTCCCGGGTAAGGGGGCAGTGGCTCTTCGACTGCATCAGATTCACAATTGTCAGTGTCAATGCTAGCTGGGCTAACAACAAATGTAGAATTACTGATGCTAGCATTGGATGTGCTCATGGAAGCAGAACAACTTGTGTCGTTGACAGGTGCAAGTGTAGTACTGCTGGTAGTAGCAGTACTACCAGTAGAGCTGGTATGTGTCTCTATGGATGCGGGCCTTACTTTTTTTTAACCATTAATACATTTTCGAGCAAACGGAATGAGCAGCAGCTATGTTTAGCTTCATACAGACCGTTAGGGGGATTCCCGCGATAGAGTAACAGTTCATGTGATTGGATGTTAGTTATTTGACTAGGCTACGTGTTTTTGACATTGTGCTGTTATTTCACGGAACTCTAGAGGGTTTAATACAAATGTTGGGCAGTGAAACAAGGTGTAACGATCGTCTTCGGGAGAAAGAGAGGAGGACCAAGGCGCAGCGTGAAAAGTATCCATTTTAATAGAATACGTTAAACAAACAAACAAAATAACGATCAGCGAGAATAACACGAAACGAAACAGTTCTGTCTGGTGCAGACACACAAAGACTGAAAATAACCACCCACAAAACCCAACAGAAAACAGGCTACCTAAATATGGTTCCCAATTAGGGACAATGATTGACAGCTGCCTCTGATTGAGAACCATATCAGGCCAAACACAGAAAACCAACACAGAAATAGAAAACATAGATTACCCACCCAACTCACGCCCTGACCACACTAAAACAAAGAAAATACTAAAGAACTATGGTCAGAACGTGACACAAGGCTAGTCAGGCGAGGGAAAAAAAACTCACCCAAATGTATAGCCCTGTTGGAAAATCGAAATGGACTGTTTAAAAATGTGAAGAAAAACTAAATAATAATAATAAAACAAACAAACAAAAAATAATAAATAATAATAATAATAATAATTTAAGGTACCCCAGTTTGGGAATACCTGAGGTAGACAATACAGTTGAATAGACACAGATACGAACAAAGGGAAGTCAATTTTTCCACACGTCTATGCCTTTCATCATGGCTAGCCTATTATAATAGGAACTTATTTTAGTATCTGCATTATGTAGGCTAACAAATTAATTGTAATGCATAGCTTATGTTACAGAGCCGCAAACACCTATGTGAGCATAGGCAAGTCTTCACTGAAAAAACTATACAGTGAACAAACACATCATATTCCTGTCTTTTATACATCTATTTTTTGAATGTGTTACTGGCCCAACACTCTAAACTCTAGGTTACATACCGCCCCTATACAGAATACACACGGATCTAGAAAAACTGTCACTCATCTGAATTAATATATTAATGTAAATATATACCTCTCCATCAAATGATCTTTGCTGTATTGTCTGAAGTATAGGATTTCACCAAGGTCAGATTCACACTGTGTAGTGAGGTGCGTAATTGGCGGCAGAGAAGTTAGGCGCAGGAGAGCAGAACTGGGTGATACCCGTAGATTTATTAAGCAAAACCAAAGGCATCCAGAACAACAAGATAAATAGGTACAAAAATAACCCGTCATGCGCTCAAGGGGGACGTGCACAAGCACTACAATAAACAATCCCACACAAAGACATGGAGGGAACAGAGAGTTAAATACACAACAAGTAATTTAAGGAATTGAAACCAGGTGTGAGGAAAAACAAGACAAAACACATGGAAAATGAAAAGTGGATCGATGATGGCTAGAAGACCGGCGACGCTGACCGCGTGCGCCGCCCGAACAAGGAGTGGACCCGACTTCGGCGGAAGTCGTGACACATTGGCTACTGTACATATACGGTGGGGTCCGAAATGATTGAGATCCTTGATTAAGTTGAGCAATAATGACTGTATCAAATAATTAATAAAAATACTGAGCTATATTATATGCAAAACAAAATAGGAAATGTCTTGGGGGTATGACCTTTTGACTCTGTAAATTTATCTAATCAATATTCACATTCTATTAAGGATTATCCATAGTCATGGAAGCATCCACATTTAATGTAGAAGTGTTTAGAAACATATTCTATTCTTATTTATAATAAAAGTGACTGCAAAATGACACAACACATTATTTACCATTCATTTCTATTGGGCACAAAATAATCTGAAACACAACCAAAACAAACTGCAAATGCAACCAACAAGTTTGTAGAGTCACACGCTTGATGTGGTCATTACGTGCTAGGAATATGGGACCAAATACTAATCTTTTGAATATTTTATAAGACTCTTTAGGGGTGTGAATATTGACCCCTACCTTTACAAAAATATACTTGTTTAACAAAATCTCTTTCTCTGAGCAATTAGTGTTATTATAAAATAATATAATTTTTTACAATATAGCTCAGTATTTTAATGATTTATTTTATAGTTATTATTGCTCATATTTATCAAGCCACACACACACACGCAACACACACTCCTTGCCATTCAATAGACTGCTGTTGACATTAATCTATAATGGCTTGGATGATTCAGTTGACATGCAGATGAAACCGATCCCCCAGAGACTGAGTCAGTGTGTCACAGCGTGTGTGTCTGCGTCTATGCAACGACCAGGACATAGTCCGTAAAACCATGGCTGCCGCAGTGTGTGTGAAGCGTTGCTACGTGATGATGATGATGATGCATGAAGCTCAGATGGCTGCTCTCTTGGCTGTAATGTCATTACATGTGCACATGTGAGCTGTCTGACCCTGTATCACACACTCATTTTTACCTTAAGCCAAATGGGTTACGAGAGTACATCGTTTACCACGCCATGCTAATTGTGACGCTAAATGCTAACAACGCCAAGTGCACCACTAGCTCACTCGATGATGCGACACTGCTCTCGGCATTTAGCGAATCGCTTGGTGAGGGAAGGCTGTTCTCTGAGATGTTTTCCCATGCCTAGCCATCCATCTCTCTCCCATGTACCTGGTTTTGTGCCTCAAAGGTTTTCCATTCATTACGTAGTGCCATGTACAGGCCTGCAGCGAACGCCCCCGCATCATTACCTTCTAATGAGAATGGCCCCTCTCTATCTTTCTGTCTTTCTCTCTCCCTCTCAGAGCCTAGAAAGACTTTAATCAAGGATCCTCACTGCTCACAGCCTATTAGGCTATGTTTACGCAGGCAGCCCAATTCTAATCTTTCTTCCACTAAATGGTCTGTTGACCAATCACATCAGATATTTTCACATCAGATATGTTTCAGATCTGATTGGTCATAATAACAATTGGTGAAAAAAATATCAGAATTGGGCTGCCTGTGTAAACACAGCCTTAGATTCAACTGTCAGATATTCCTATAACGGTGTGATGGTACTTGTCATTGTAGAAGGACTTTACTCTGTAAAGATATGGGTGCCTGTCCGTTGTCTATACAGGCCCTTAGTGTACTGTATGCTAGCGTCATTACCAACATCCTGTTGATTGGTAGAGATGCTGTAGCTTTGTTAGCATAGCATAGCATAGCCCATAGCATCTACCTCTCCCAAGTCCTGGTCTCAGTCCTGTTGGTAAAAGCACCATGTCATCAGTTCAATCTGTCAGATACTCCTTTTAAATCTGGAATCAGTAAATGTTAAACTGCCACATGATATTACAACAACAACAAAAATTACTTGAAATGGGACTTGAACAGCAAAGTATGTATTGCTATTTCCCTCCACGATACTGGATGCTCCTCTCCTCCTTTTCATAACCGAACGTAAACAAAAACAAATGTACAACGCCGCTGTTTTCCCTACTGTGGATTCCAGCTTTAATGGCAGGATGGTAGCTACTGTAGGCCTGTGTTTTAATGAACTCTATCTGTAGGTCAATGTTCTGTATTTGAAATGTGTTTCACACACCTCTTCCTTTTAATTCCTAGTTTTCCCTCAGCCACTCCTGTATTCATTTATCTCTGTGATGTAGTCATTGGGCAGTGTGGAAAATCGTTTTCGGGGATACTTTGACTGCAGGGAGGATGGGATTTAGGAGGGCAATAAACTAACTGGCAGCAAAAGACTTGCTGGTTGGCCGGTTTCGCCAACGCTCTCACACCGTCTATCCATCATTTTAATTTGAAGAAGTGCACAAGATGGAGGGAAGGATTTTGGCTGGGAGATGTGTGCCTCCAGTTCTCAACATGGCTGCTTGGTGGGGAGTCGACACATTCTGGGTCAGAGAGAAGAAGTACATGTCCTCAGAAGATGGCAGCAGTAGCTTGCTTTCTAAAACACGGTGGGACACTGGATATCTCTGTCTCGTTCATCTGAATTGTAAAGTAGTTGACCTCCTCTGCCAAAACGGTTATATTGTGTCCCAGGGCTTCGTCACATGAGAAAATGGCTGTGTTTTCTGTTCAGTTCTGTTCAGGCTCCCTGTCACCTGTCTCCTGAACTGACTGTCATATTCACCTGTCTCCTGAACTGACTGTCATATTCACCTGTCTCCAGAACTGACTGTCATATTCACCTGTCTCTTGAACTGACTGTCATATTCACCTGTCTCCTGAACTGGCTGTCATATTCACCTGTCTCCTGAACTGACTGTCACATTCATTTATGTTACATTCAGACACTCCATATCAGATCATAAAGATCATGTTTCCTTGTAACGATCAACTCACACACCCCGACCTTTGAAGTCACCAGTTTGCCATACACCCTTAGAAAAAACGGTTCCAAAGGGGTTCTTCAGCTGTTCCCGTAGGAGAACCATTTTTGGTTCCAGGTAGAACCCGTTTTGGTTCCAGGTAGAAGCCTCTGTGGAAAGGGTTCTATGTGGAACCCAAAAGGGTTCTACCCAGAACCAAAAATGGTTCTTCAAAGGGTTCTCCAATGTGGACAGCCGAATGACCCTTTTAAGTTCTAAGAGTGTACAGTGAGCTACTGTACTATTGTCAGTTGCAGTCAGTTTGGCGTGGAAAGACGACACCTTTTACATCATGATCAATGATCTTCCGGATTTGTTTGATCAAAGAGTCTAACTTGATAACGGATACAGCAACAGTAAGTATGACAGCAGTCCTACGCATCCCGAAGCTTGAATCTATCGATTGGGTCATCGTCCCGTTTCAATACGCTGTCGTCACTCTCCATAAGATAAAACAGGAATGCCCAGATACCTCCTTTTGTCTTACTGGGGGACCAACCAGGGTTGTATTCATTAGGCACGAAATGGAAGAAAACAAACTCAAACAGGGAAGGGCTACTTCTTTTCGTTTGCAATTTTTTTTCTACAATGTTCCCTAATGAATAGAACCCAGCCAAGCGGAGGTCAGGTGGAGAGTGAGAGAGATGCCCTGCTGTGTTCTGTCATTGCGGGACTTATGGATTCAGCTTCATCTATAAGCCTCCTCTCTCTCCTCACATCTCAGCAGTGTCCTGCAGCAGGAGCCTTGGATGCAGAGTTTATGGAGGCTTGTTGTCTATCGATTGGCTGATGCAACAACTAAAAGTGAGATATAGATGGTACAGGGAAAGAGAGGGGGAGATGAGGAGAGAGAGGGGGAGATGAGGAGAGAGAGGGGGAGGACAGAGAGGGGGAGAAGAATAGAGAGAGGGGAGATGAGGAGAGAGAGGGGGAGGACAGAGAGGGGGAGATGAGGAGAGAGAGGGGAGATGAGGAGAGAGAGAGAGAGAGAGACGCGCACGAGCGAGCACGCACACACACACAGAAAACCGATAGGCACAAAAATAGCTCAGGCCCTGTCGCAGACTGTCAGGATGCTTGCAAGACTTCAGCACTGGTGGTGCCTAGGGGATCACTAATCTGAGTAGAACTGAGAGTGGAACGACCATGCCCCAGAAACCCCCCCCCCCCCCCCCACAGCCTAACAACCTATCACATGCCCTCCTTTAGTCTCAGCCCCTCAAAGCCTTATCTGGCTTGACTGCAGTTCACTTCACACACCACTATCCTTAGTATCGTTTTATGTCTTCAATTATGTATCTGACCCATATGTTGTGGATGAGGCCTGGGCTAACCCCGTTCCGGGGCTGATGGGACAGGATTTGGAGCGGTTCACGCCAGGTGGTTTGCTACATTGTGTGTTTCTCTCTCATATTGGACCTCTGGTGAATGGCGTTCACCCCCGAGGCACATCTGTTCAGCGCAGCTAATCCACAAAGGCCTTTCTCGCTCACTGGTTAATGCTCCCACTGGACAAACTACTTAGTTGGTAGGGACACACTCAATAGCACCAATGGGGCTATAGCGCTAGCTAGGCTACGTCTCCAGTGGGCGGATGATCGTAAAGCTACGGGGCTATAGTGCTAGCTAGGCTACGTCTCCAGTGGGCGGGTGATCGTAAAGCTACGGGGCTATAGCGCCAGCTAGGCTACATCTCCAGTGGGCGGGTGATCGTAAAGCTACGGGGCTATAGCGCTAGCTAGGCTACATCTCCAGTGGGCGGGTGATCGTTAAGTTGGAAGAAATATGTTGAATCATTTGTCTGATCTATGTGATGATTATTGCCTCCTTTTAACCCACCCCAGTTTTTTCTGTCTTTCTGTCCCTCTTTCTGTTTCTCTCTCTCGTTCTCTCTGTCTCTTTCTCTCTCAAAAAAACACAGGATTGAAAGCTATCAATTTTCAACTCTTACATAATATGACAACAGCGATCTATGAGGGGGTTGAGTATGTTTAGAACATCACACAATGCTGCTGTGGATTTTCAACAGGAAAAGTTTGAAAATAACTAGAGGGCTACACATTGAATCAAATTCACGTCGAAATCACAATATTGACGTGCAATATCCATATCGCAACAGATATCCATATCGCAACAGATATCCATATCGCAACAGATATCCGTATGCAACAGATATCCATATCGCAACATTTTGAAACGTCCGTTTTTATACTCTGTCATCTCTGTCCATGCCCTCTTGGGGCTGCTTACCACACACACAGCTCCGCCCCCTGTAACTCAAGCAGTACAGTTCCTCCTCCCCGCTGTTAGATTTACTAGAAGTTTGCATGCTGTTCTGTTAGGGTCATCTCTGTTAGGTCAAATGCAGTCAGCAGGTCGTTCCAAACAAGAACGATGCTGCTCTCCACTTTGCTTCTTAATATAAATCATACGATTTCTAGGATTCCAACAGTTCACCCAAGTGTTTTGATCTATATTGTGAGTGAAATCGCAATATTTGGTAAAAAAAATAATATTTAGATTTTTTTTGCCTATATCGTGCAGGCCTGACAGGAGTGGGTCTTTAACTGCAAATCTGGTCTTAACTTCTTAGCTGCAGATCTAGGATCAGCTTCACCTCCCTAAATAATAGCCTCAAACTGCCAGGGCCAACCACGCAAGACTGGGACCAATGCATTGGAAGCCTATGTCTTCTACCCTTCATCCTTGTTATATAACCAACAGCGTCGGTTCCACTTTGCTGAAGTGAAAGGTGTCAAGGGAAGGTTCAGATTTATATTAGTATTGGACTGTCTAATGAGGGCTATAGGGCTGCGGTAATGAGGTCTATAGGGCTGTGGTAATGAGGTCTATATGGCTGTGGTAATGAGGTATATAGGGCTGTGGTAATGAGGTCTATAGGGCTGTGGTAATGAGGTCTATATGGCTGTGGTAATGAGGTATATAGGGCTGTGGTAATGAGGTATATATGGCTACGGTAATGAGGTCTATAGGGCTACGGTAATGAGGTCTATAGGGCTACGGTAATGAGGTCTATAGGGCTGTGGTAATGAGGTCTATAGGGCTATGGTAATGAGGGCTATAGGGCTATGGTAATGAGGGCTATAGGGCTATGGTAATGAGGGCTATAGGGCTGTGGTAATGAGGTCTATAGGGCTACGGTAATGAGGTCTATAGGGCTGTGGTAATGAGGTCTATAGGGCTGTGGTAATGAGGTCTATATGGCTGTGGTAATGAGGTATATAGGGCTGTGGTAATGAGGTCTATATGGCTACGGTAATGAGGTCTATAGGGCTACGGTAATGAGGTCTATATGGCTACGGTAATGAGGTATATAGGGCTACGGTAATGAGGTCTATAGGGCTACGGTAATGAGGTCTATAGGGCTACGGTAATGAGGTCTATATGGCTGTGGTAATGAGGTCTATAGGGCTGTGGTAATGAGGTCTATAGGGCTGTGGTAATGAGGTCTATAGGGCTACGGTAATGAGGTCTATATGGCTGTGGTAATGAGATCTATAGGGCTGTGGTAATGAGGTCTATAGGGCTACGGTAATGAGGTCTATAGGGCTACGGTAATGAGGTCTATATGGCTGTGGTAATGAGATCTATAGGGCTGTGGTAATGAGGTCTATAGGGCTGTGGTAATGAGGTCTATAGGGCTGTGGTAATGAGGTCTATAGGGCTACGGTAATGAGGTCTATATGGCTACGGTAATGAGGTCTATATGGCTGTGGTAATGAGGTCTATATGGCTGTGGTAATGAGGTCTATAGGGCTGTGGTAATGAGGTCTATAGGGCTGTGGTAATGAGATCTATAGGGCTGTGGTAATGAGGTCTATAGGGCTGTGGTAATGAGGTCTATAGGGCTGTGGTAATGAGGTCTATAGGGCTACGGTAATGAGGTCTATATGGCTGTGGTAATGAGGTCTATATGGCTGTGGTAATGAGGTCTATAGGGCTGTGGTAATGAGGTCTATAGGGCTGTGGTAATGAGGTCTATATGGCTGTGGTAATGAGGGCTATAGGGCTACGGTAATGAGGTCTATAGGGCTACGGTAATGAGGGCTATAGCGCTACGGTAATGAGGGCTATAGGGCTACGGTAATGAGGTCTATAGGGCTACGGTAATGAGGTCTATAGGGCTACGGTAATGAGGTCTATAGGGCTACGGTAATGAGGTCTATAGGGCTACGGTAATGAGGTCTATAGGGCTACGGTAATGAGGGCTATAGGGCTGTGGTAATGAGGGCTATAGGGCTGTGGTAATGAGGGCTATAGGGCTGTGGTAATGAGAGCTATAGGGCTGTGGTAATGAGGGCTATAGGGCTGTGGTAATGAGGTATATAGTGCTGTGGTAATGAGGGCTATAGGGCTGTGGTAATGAGGGCTATAGGGCTACGGTAATGAGGTCTATAGGGCTACGGTAATGAGGGCTATAGGGCTGTGGTAATGAGGGCTATATGGCTGTGGTAAGGAGGTATATAGGACTGTGGTAATGAGGTATATAGTGCTGTGGTAATTAGGGCTATAGGTGTGGTAATGAGTGCTATAGGCTGTGGTAATGAGGTATATATGACTATGGCAATGAGGTATACAGCGATGTGGTAATGAGGGCTATAGGTGTGGTAATGAGGGCTATAGGCTGTGGTAATGAGGTATATAGGAATATGGTAATGAGGTATATAGTGCTGTGGTAATGAGGGCTATACAGCTGTGGTCTATAGGGCTGTGGTAATGAGGGCTATAGGGCTGTGGTAATGAGGGCTATAGGGCTATGGTAATGAGGGCTATAGTGCTGTGGTAATGAGGGCTATAGGGCTGTGGTAATGAGGGCTATAGGGCTATGGTAATGAGGGCTATAGTGCTATGGTAATGAGGGCTATAGGGCTGTGGTAATGAGGGCTATAGGGCTGTGGTAATGAGGGCTATAGGGCTATGGTAATGAGGGCTATAGTGCTATGGTAATGAGGGCTATAGGGCTATGGTAATGAGGGCTATAGGGCTGTGGTAATGAGGGCTATAGGGCTATGGTAATGAGGGCTATAGGGCTATGGTAATGAGGGCTATATGGCTATGGTAATGAGGGCTATAGGGCTGTGGTAATGAGGGCTATACAGCTGTGGTCTATAGGGCTGTGGTAATGAGGGCTATACAGCTGTGGTCTATAGGGCTGTGGTAATGAGGGATATAGGGCTATGGTAATGAGGGCTATAGGGCTGTGGTAATGAGGGCTATAGGGCTATGGTAATGAGGGCTATAGGGCTGTGGTAATGAGGGCTATAGGGCTATGGTAATGAGGGCTATACAGCTGTGGTCTATAGGGCTGTGGTAATGAGGGCTATAGGGCTACGGTAATGAGGGCTATAGGGCTATGGTAATGAGGGCTATAGGGCTATGGTAATGAGGGCTATAGTGCTGTGGTAATGAGGGCTATACAGCTGTGGTCTATAGGGCTGTGGTAATTAGGTCTCCTTCAGCAGTAGGCTGGCTGATGAAGTGACCAGCCTTAGCCCTGCTCAAGAGACGAACTGGCCATAAGGCAGGTCAGGCAAATGCCAGATGGGCTGGTCCATCTTCAGCCCAGTTGGCCTGTCTGAATCGTTGTTGTTTTTCTACAGAAGGACCATTGTTTGGCTAGTAGGGGGCCTCAAGGAAAAACCAATGGGCTGGTGTGGTGGCCTTGATGGAAAAAGAAAATGGGCCAGTGGGATGTTAGAAATGCAGATTTCTGGTCCCAATCCGCCTCTGTCCTGCTCTAATAAAGCCTGTGGTATTGTCCAGGGAGACGCTATACTCTCACTGTGAAGGAATGTGGGAAATGCTTGCACAACCTCCCCAGTGTTGCAACATTAGCAGGTTCACTGTTCGAGGGAAATCTCAGTAAGACCTGCCTGGGAGTTAGATCAGTCAGAATGTAGCAGCAAGCAGCCATCCAGAAGCATGGGTTTATGGTGACAAAAGTTGAATTTATGGTGTTTCATTAGCTGCTTATCTTCGGCGTGAACTTTTAGCAACTCTCTGTGTGTGTGTGTGTGTGTGTGTTATGCTTGTTTTAATCCTTCCTTATATATAACAATATGTGAGCGTGTAAAGTAGGTATATAGGTATTAGCAGTACACACCCACAGTTATTAGCAGTCCAGAACAAAACTACCACCGCGCAGGTCATAGACACCATAAGGCCCCTCCGCCTCCTCCACTCTGCTCCGAGCCTCAGAACCTCAGCACCTAGTCTAAAAATAGACACTGATGTTTAAATTTAGGTGGAAATGTATTCAGTGCAAATGATGGTGACGGTGTCAAACCCACAGCTAGTTCTGCCATCGTGTGGTTGAGTTGGGTAACTTCACCCTGGTGATAGAAGGTCTTCACGTGTCCAACAGACCTGAATTTCCAAGCTCCGACTGGGGACCCCAGCAGGTCAGGGTCCTAAATTCTGACTCTGACTCGGATCTGGGTCAGGTCTGATATACAGTGCTTTCAGAAAGTATTCATACTCCCTGACTTATTCCACATTTAGTTGTTTTAAATTAAAATGAATTTAGCGACTCGACCCAATTGGACCTGTCCTCTATTAATGTACCTTGTGTATATTGTGTATATTGGTTCCTGCTTTCCTTGAAAGTAGCCTTGACCTAGACTACATTTTTTTGTAAAGATGGAGGCCTTTTTCATTGAAGTAAAAGGAAAGTTAGAGGAGAAAGAGTGTAGTGAAAAGAAGCCGACAAAGTGGAATGTCCTCGGGGACAAGTTTATGTAGTGAACGTTGGCGCGGTCAAATGGACTGTGTGCATCTCACTATTCCGCTTTGATGCATTTTGTATTTATTTTCATATTATTTTGTTTTATCATCATTATAATAATTGTATATCATTATTATCATTATTGTATATCATTTTTAATTTAGTTAATTTCACCTTTATTTAACCAGGTAGGCCAGTTCTCATTTACAACTGTGACCTGGCCAAGATAAAGCAAAGCAGTGTGACAAAAACAACAACACAGAGTTACACATGGGATAAACAAACGTACAGTCAATAACACAATAGAACAAGTATATGTACAGTGTGTGCAAATGTAATACGATTAGGGAGGTAAGGCAATAAATAGGCCATAGAGGCGAAATAATTACAATTTAGCATTAACACGAGTGATAGATGTGCAGATGATGATGTGCAGGTAGAGATACTGTGTGCAAAAGAGCAAAAAAATAAATAACAGTATGGGGATGAGGTAGTTGGGTGTGCTATTTATAGATGGGCTGTGTACAGGTACAGTGATCGGTAAGCTGCTCTGACAGCTGATGCTTAAAGTTAGAGAGGGAGATATAAGTCTCCAGCTTCAGTGATTTTTGCAATTCCTTCCAGTCATTGGCGGCAGAGAACTGGAAGGAAAGGCGGCCAAAGGAGGTGTTGGCTTTGGGGATTAACCGGGGAAATATACCTGCTGGAGCACGTGCTACAAGTGGGTGCTGCTATGGTCACCAGGGATCTGAGATAAGGCGGGGCTTTACCTAGCATAGACTTATAGATGACCTGGAGCCTAGTAGGAGGTTTCTCTCTCTCTTTATACTCTCTGATCTGTTTGGGTCTGTCCGAACCCGGAACGGGTCAGTCTGTCGTTGTGTCCATTTGGAACGGGTCTTAATTTTTTTAATATATATTTTTTAAATGTATCCCCTTTTTCTCCCCAATTTCGTGGTATCCAATTGTTAGTAGTTACTGTCTTGTCTCATCGCTACAACTCCCGTACGGGCTCGGGAGAGACGAAGGTCGAGAGCCATGCGTCCTCCGAAACACAACCCAACCAAGCCGCACTGCTTCTTAACACAGCGCGCATCCAACCCGGAAGCCAGCCGCACCAATGTGTCGGAGGAAACACCGTACACCTAGCGACCTGGCCCGGCCCGCCACAGGAGTCGCTAGTGTGCGATGAGACAAGGATATCCCTGCCGGCCAAACCCTCCCTAACCCGGACGACGCTAGGCCAATTGTGACCTCCCGGTCGCGGCCGGCTGCGACAGAGCCTGGGCTCGAACCCAGAGTCTCTGGTGGCACAGCTAGCACTGGGGTCTTCATTTAAAAAAAAATATATTTATGCATATTGGGTTGAGTGGGAAAGCCACGGATAAATTTGGGAATGGAAGACCTCTAGACTGTATCACTGTGGTGGCTCCTCTATGGAAAGCCCCATTTGATATGTACCGATTAGCTTAAATAAAACAGCTGGCTAAATCCAAGGGGAATGAGAGCTGCTCATTAGGACTGTTATATACTGTGTTACGTTTTAGACATCATATCCAAAGACTAGGTAGTAGGGAAGTACTGGGCTACTATTGGGCATGCCTGGAGTGCGGAGGAGGAAGCTGGTGCTGTATGTGTGTGTGGAGGGAGGGAGGGGGGGAGGGACGGACGGAGGGAGGGAGGGAGAAAGAAAGAGAGAGACAAGAGACTGCTGCTGAGTAGCAGCCTCGAGGGAGTGAGGATGAGAGATGGAGTGGGAAGGAGGGAGGGAGTGGGGATGAGGGATGGAGTGGGGATGAGGGATGGAGTGGGGATGAGGGATGGAATGGGAAGGAGGGAGGGAGTGGGGATGAGGGAGGGAGTGGGGATGAGGGATGAAGTGGGAAGGAGGGAGGGAGTGGGGATGAGGGATGGAGTGGGGATGAGGGATGGAATGGGAAGGAGGGAGGGAGTGGGGATGAGGGAGGGAGTGGGGATGAGGGATGGAGTGGGAAGGAGGGAGGGAGTGGGGATGAGGGATGGAGTGGGGATGAGGGATGGAATGGGAAGGAGGGAGGGAGTGGGGATGAGGGAGGGAGTGGGGATGAGGGATGGAGTGGGAAGGAGGGAGGGAGTGGGGATGAGGGAGGGAGTGGGGATGAGGGAGGGAGTGGGAAGGAGGGAGGGAGTGGGGATGAGGGATGGAGTGGGGATGAGGGATGGAGTGGGAAGGAGGGAGGGAGTGGGGATGAGGGAGGGAGTGGGGATGAGGGATGGAGTGGGAAGGAGGGAGGGAGTGGGGATGAGGGATGGAATGGGAAGGAGGGAGGGAGTGGGGATGAGGGAGGGAGTGGGGATGAGGAAGGGAGTGGGAAGGAGGGAGGGAGTGGGGATGAGGGATGGAGTGGGGATGAGGGATGGAATGGGAAGGAGGGAGGGAGTGGGGATGAGGGAGGGAGTGGGGATGAGGGATGGAGTGGGAAGGAGGGAGGGAGTGGGGATGAGGGAGGGAGTGGGGATGAGGGATGGAGTGGGGATGAGGGAGGGAGTGGGAAGGAGGGAGGGAGTGGGGATGAGGGAGGGAGTGGGGATGAGGGAGGGAGTGGGGTTGAGGGAGTGGGGATGAGGGAGGAGGAATAGAACGTAGGGAGGGAAGAGAGAACGCTATCTTGAGAGCCAGTCTGTAAACAGAGGGAGCGGGTGATTCTGCTGCCGTCAGATGAAGGAGGGATGCTGCTAACACTCCTCTTCTACCTGCGAGTGAAAGGTAGGAGGAGAATGGAATAGGTTCTATAAGACACTAACTTAAGGTTGGTTGTTCATGTCCCCTCCTAATGGTTAACAATAGGATATGGGGACGATAAGTTGATCCTAGATCTGTGTCGACGGCAACTTCTACCCGGAGCTGATGGACACTGTACAGAACTAAGACAGACGGACAGGCAGGGTGCATGTTATATACATGGTTATAGTAGTTTGGTTGTCAAGCGGGATCTGTGTGTGAAATGCAGTTGTGAGTGGGTTTATGTGGGTGTTTTACATGCAGAAAGATTAGATACAGAAAATGTGTGTTTTTGCGTCCGTGGAGCCTCCGTACGGGTCCCTTGCAACATTTCTTCTTGTAAATCATTTAAGATTTGATGTACAAGAGAACAGATATTCAGCCTGTCTTAGAAGAAAATGTTCTCTAGAGGAAAACGTTCTCTAGAGGAAAATGTTCTCTAGAGGAAAATGTTCTCTATTCTCTAGTCTAGTTGTTCTGACTTCCATTGTCTTGCTAGAAAAATACTATCTAGAGTTGTTAAATACTTTGGTCTGTTTGTTCCTAGAGTCATGGACTTCAAGGTCTTAACTTATCAATCAACATAATCATGTTACACATTACATTTCCCCCCACATCCTAAACATTTCCGTGTCATTTCCCCCATATTCTGTCTCATTTCAACCCATATTACAATCACAAATCAAGTCTGGATTAGACGTCTTTACCCAGCGGTGCGGTGACGCTCTCCTGCTGCTAAGAACATTTCCTGGTCTGTTTTCTGTCAGCTCTGACAGTCTCTGCCTCCCTCCCAGCGGTGGTCTAGGCCACAGAGACTTGGGATCGTAATCAGTGTAACCTATTTAGAGTCCTCACGTCCCCATCCATCTCCACTGACAAGTAGATACCAGACCAATCTGGCTAAACTCAGTCTATCTGCTTAATGTCATCCTCTATTGTCCTGATGGATGTCATGGTGGTGGGGGCTGATGGATGTCATGGTGGTGGGGGCTGATGGATGTCATGGTGATTGGGGCTGATGGATGTCACGGTGGTGGGGGCTGATGGATGTCATGGTGTTGAGAGCTGATGGATGTGGATGTCATGGTGGTGGGGGCTGATGGGTGTCATGGTGGTAGGGGCTGATGGATGTCATGGTGGTGGGGGCTGATGGATGTCATGGTAGTGGGGGCTGATGGATGTCATGGTGGTGGGGGCTGATGGATGTCATGGTGGTGGGGGCTGATGGATGTCACGGTGGTGGGGGCTGATGGATGTCACGGTGGTGGGGGCTGATGGATGTCACGGTGGTGGGGGCTGATGGATGTCATGGTGGTGGGGGCTGATGGATGTCATGGTGGTGGGGGCTGATGGATGTCATGGTGGTGGGGGCTGATGGATGTCATGGTGGTGGGGGCTGATGGATGTCATGGTAGTGGGGGCTGATGGATGTCATGGTGGTGGGGGCTGATGGATGTCACGGTGGTGGGGGCTGATGGATGTCACGGTGGTGGGGGCTGATGGATGTCACGGTGGTGGGGGCTGATGGATGTCATGGTGGTGGGGGCTGATGGATGTCACGGTGGTGGGGGCTGATGGATGTCACGGTGGTGGGGGCTGATGGATGTCATGGTGGTGGGAGCTGATGGATGTCATGGTGGTGGGGGCTGATGGATGTCATGGTGGTGGGGGCTGATGGATGTCATGGTGGTGGGGGCTGATGGATGTCATGGTAGTGGGGGCTGATGGATGTGGATGTCATGGTGATTGGGGCTGATGGATGTCATGGTGGTGGGGGCTGATGGATGTCATGGTAGTGGGGGCTGATGGATGTCACGGTGGTGGGGGCTGATGGATGTCATGGTGGTGGGGGCTGATGGATGTCATGGTGGTGGGGGCTGATGGATGTCACGGTGGTGGGGGCTGATGGATGTCACGGTGGTGGGGGCTGATGGATGTCATGGTGGTGGGGGCTGATGGATGTCATGGTGGTGGGGGCTGATGGATGTCATGGTGGTGGGGGCTGATGGATGTCACGGTGGTGGGGGCTGATGGATGTCACGGTGGTGGGGGCTGATGGATGTCACGGTGGTGGGGGCTGATGGATGTCACGGTGGTGGGGGCTAATGTGGTTTCGGAGGGAAATGGAATGGTTGGATGTGTTATTTTTTTGTAGAGGAAGCTAGTGTATATTTGGTAGTTACTTTTGAAGCTGCCATCTGGACATTGTATTTAGAACCATGTCTGTACACAGAATGTGATAAAGCCTTTTTCTAGTGGGATCATAGGCCTATGTGATAAACACTTGTTCTAGTGGGATCCTAGGCCTATGTGATAAAGCCTTGTTCTAGTGGGATCCTAGGCCTATGTGATAAAGCCTTGTTCTAGTTGGGGCCTAGGCCTATGTGATAAAGCCTTGTTCTAGTTGGAGCCTAGGCCTATGTGATAAAGCCTTGTTCTAGTGGGAGCCTAGGCCTTATGTGATAAAGCCTTGTTCTAGTGGGAGCCTAGGCCTTATGTGATAAAGCCTTGTTCTAGTGGGAGCCTAGGCCTATGTGATAAAGCCTTGTTCTAGTGGGAGCCTAGGCCTGTGTGATAAAGCCTTGTTCTAGTGGGAGCCTAGGCCTATGTGATAAAGCCTTGTTCTAGTGGGAGCCTAGGCCTGTGTGATAAAGCATTGTTCTAGTGGGGGCCTAGGCCTGTGTGATAAAGCCTTGTTCTAGTAGGAGCCTAGGCCTATGTGATAAAGCCTTGTTCTAGTGGGAGCCTAGGCCTGTGTGATAAAGCCTTGTTCTAATGGGAGCCTAGGCCTATGTGATAAAGCCTTGTTCTAGTGGGAGCCTAGGCCTATGTGATAAAGCCTTGTTCTAGTGGGAGCCTAGGCATATGTGATAAAGCCTTGTTTTAGTGGGAGCCTAGGCCTGTGTGATAAAGCCTTGTTCTAGTGGGAGCCTAGGCCTGTGTGATAAAGCCTTGTTCTAATGGGAGCCAAGGCCTATGTGATAAAGCCTTGTTCTAGTGGTAGCCTAGGCCTGTGTGATAAAGCCTTGTTCTAGTGGGAGCCTAGGCCTGTGTGATAAAGCCTTGTTCTAGTGGGAGCCTAGGCCTATGTGATAAAGCCTTGTTCTAGTGGGAGGCCTGTGTGATAAAGCCTTGTTCTAGTGGGAGCCTATGTCTATGTGATAAAGCCTTGTTCTAGTGGGAGCCTAGGCCTGTGTGATAAAGCCTTGTTCTAGCGGGAGCCTAGGCCTATGTGATCAAGCCTTGTTCTAGTGGGAGCCTAGGCCTATGTGATCAAGCCTTGTTCTAGTGGGAGCCTAGGCCTATGTGATCAAGCCTTGTTCTAATGGGAGCCTAGGCCTATGTGATAAAGCCTTGTTCTAGTGGGAGCCTTAGGCCTGTGTGATAAAGCCTTGTTCTATTGGGAGTCTAGGCCTGTGTGATAAAGCCTTGTTCTAATGGGAGCCTAGGTATGTGATAAGGCCTTGTTCTAGTGGGGGCCTAGGCCTATGTGATAAAGCCTTGTTCTAATTGAAGCCTAGGCCTTATGTGATAAAGCCTTGTTCTAGTGGGGGCCTAGGCCTATGTGATAAAGACTTGTTCTAGTGGGAGCCTAGGCCTATGTGATCAAGTCTTGTTCTAGTGGGAGCCTAGGCATATGTGATAAAGCCTTGTTTTAGTGGGAGCCTAGGCCTGTGTGATAAAGCCTTGTTCTAGTGGGAGCCTAGGCCTGTGTGATAAAGCCTTGTTCTAGTGGGAGCCTAGGCCTATGTGATAAAGCCATGTTCTAGTGGTAGCCTAGGCCTGTGTGATAAAGCCTTGTTCTAGTGGGAGCCTAGGCCTGTGTGATAAAGTCTTGTTCTAGTGGGAGCCTAGGCCTATGTGATAAAGCCATGTTCTAGTGGTAGCCTAGGCCTGTGTGATAAAGCCTTGTTCTAGTGGGAGCCTAGGCCTGTGTGATCAAGTCTTGTTCTAGTGGGAGCCTAGGCATATGTGATAAAGTCTTGTTCTAATGGGAGCCTAGGCCTATGTGATAAAGCCATGTTCTAGTGGTAGCCTAGGCCTGTGTGATAAAGCCTTGTTCTAGTGGGAGCCTAGGCCTGTGTGATAAAGTCTTGTTCTAGTGGGAGCCTAGGCCTATGTGATAAAGCCTTGTTCTAGTGGGAGGCCTGTGTGATAAAGCCTTGTTCTAGTGGGAGCCTATGTCTATGTGTTAAAGCCTTGTTCTAGTGGGAGCCTAGGCCTGTGTGATAAAGCCTTGTTCTAGTGGGTGCCTAGGCCTATGTGATCAAGCCTTGTTCTAGTGGGAGCCTAGGCCTATGTGATCAAGCCTTGTTCTAGTGGGAGCCTAGGCCTATGTGATCAAGCCTTGTTCTAATGGGAGCCTAGGCCTGTGTGATAAAGCCTTGTTCTAATGGGAGCATAGGCCTATGTGATAAAGCCTTGTTCTAGTGGGAGCCTAGGCCTGTGTGATAAACCCTTGTTCTATTGGGAGTCTAGGCCTGTGTGATAAAGCCTTGTTCTAATGGGAGCCTAGGCCTATGTGATAAGGCCTTGTTCTAGTGGGGGCCTAGGCCTATGTGATAAAGCCTTGTTCTAATTGAAGCCTAGGCCTTATGTGATAAAGCCTTGTTCTAGTGGGGGCCTAGGCTTATGTGATAAAGCCTTGTTGTAGTGGGAGCCTAGGCCTATGTGATCAAGCCTTGTTCTAGTGGGAGCCTAGGCCTGTCTGATAAAGCCTTGTTCTAGTTGGAGCCCAGGCCTGTGTGATAAAGCCTTGTTCTAGTGGGAGCCGAGGCCGGTGTGATCAAGCCTTGTTCTAGTGGGAGCCTAGGCCTATGTGATAAAGCCTTGTTCTAGTGGGAGCCCAGGCCTGTGTGATAAAGCCTTGTTCTAGTGGGAGCCCAGGCCTGTGTGATAAAGCCTTGTTCTAGTGGGAGCCCAGGCCTAGGGAAGGAAAACATGCTGCTGTAGTGGATCAGTTAATGTTAGGACACACACACATTCCCAAGTCGGTTAGCTCCTGACCTTACTATTAAAAGATCTATGCGCACTATATATTCATGTATTTTTCCTATAAAGAAGAAGGTCTAGTAAGTATGTAAATAAGTGGGCGGTAGCTGACAGGTCTGGACCCATATTCATAAAGCATTTGCAGAATAGGAGTGCTGATCTAGGATCAAGTACCCCCTGTCCATGTGATTTTATTAACCTCTTATTTAAATGAATAAACTGATCCTAGATCAGCACTCTAAGACACTTAATGAATACGTGCACAGGGCTAGATTGATGGATAACCTCACCAAGCGGTGCGGTTGTGAAACAGGAACAGTTACAGTGATGATGATGATGATGATGATGATGATGATGATAGCACACTGCTCTATACTAGCCTGGGAGAGGGAGAGTGTCATTGATGACTCTAGTAGCAGGGCTAGTTTCATCCAGGACAGTCATTATTACATAAGACACTGCAGCAGTAGCCCCCGTTGTAAGGCAAAGGTACCCAGATAATTGGAGGGAGGAAGGGTGAGAGGGAGAGACTATATATGGAGGAAAGAGAGAGAGAGTAAGTATATATGGAGGAAGAGAGAGAGAGGTTAAGTATATATGGAGAAAAAGAGAGAGAGAGAGAGAGAGAGAGAGAGAGTATATGGAGGACAAGAGAGAGTGTATATGGAGGAAAAGAAAGAGAGAGAGAATATATGGAGAGAGAAAAAGAGAGAGAATATATGGAGGGGGAGAGAGAGAATATAAGGAGGGAGAGAGAGAGAATATAAGGAGGAAAAGAGAGAGAATATAAGGAGGGAGAGAGAGAGAATATAAGGAGGAAAAGAGAGAGAATATAAGGAGGAAAAGAGAGAGAATATAAGGAGGAAAAGAGAGAGAATATAAGGAGGAAAAGAGAGAGAATATATGGAGGAAAAGAGAGAGAATATAAGGCGGGAGAGAGAGAATATAAGGAGGAAAAGAGAGAGAATATAAGGAGGGAGAGAGAGAATATATGGAGGGAGAGAGAGAGAATATATGGAGGGAGAGAGAGAGAATATAAGGAGGGAGAGAGAGAATATATGGAGGGAGAGAGAGAGAATATATGGAGGAAAAGAGAGAGAATATAAGGAGGGAGAGAGAGAGAATATATGGAGGGAGAGAGAGAGAATATAAGGATGAAAGGAGAGAGAATATAAGGAGGAAAAGAGAGAGAATATAAGGAGGGAGAGAGAGATAATATAAGGAGGGAGAGAGAGAGAATATAAGGAGGGAGAGAGAGAGAATATATGGAGGGAGAGAGAGAGAATATAAGGAGGGAGAGAGAGAGAGAGAATATTTGGAGGAAAAGAGAGAGAATATAAGGAGGAAAAGAGAGAGAGGAAGAATGTGTGTGTGGCAAAGGGGGAATAGAAGATAAGTTTTCCAAAACTTTATATCAAAGACGTCTTCAAGCCTGCAGAGCGGCTTTAGATTCCGTTCATCAAAGGATGTGGAGATGGAGGATGACAATACAATGATGGGGGTACGGATGGTATCACTTGTATTTCTCCAAATCCAGACTACTTTATATAATACAGGAAGCAGAGCTATGATACTTTATATAATACAGGATGCAGAGCTATGATACTTTATATAATACAGGAGACAGAGCTATGATACTTTATATAATACAGGAAGCAGAGCTATGATACTTTATATAATACAGGAGGCAGAGCTATGATACGTTATATAATACAGGAGGCAGAGCTATGATACTTTATATAATACAGGAGGCAGAGCTATGATACGTTATATAATACAGGAGGCAGAGCTATGATACTTTATATAATACAGGAGACAGAGCTATGATACTTTATATAATACAGGAGACAGAGCTATGATACTTTATATAATACAGGAGACAGAGCTATGATACGTTATATAATACAGGAGGCAGAGCTATGATACTTTATATAATACAGGAGACAGAGATATGATACAGGAGGCTGAGATATGATACTTTATATAATACAGGAGGCAGAGCTATGATACTTTATATAATACAGGAGACAGAGATATAATACAGGACCCTGTTTATGAATAATGGGGTGTAGCTATTCAAGTATGTGCTGACTATCACAGTATACTGTATGTTTCCCATACAGCACAGCGTGCAGTAAGCCATGCAATCTGCCATTGAAGACATAATCTGGGCACAACAATGAGGACTTCTTTGCCAAAGTTGCTGGGTCAACAAATGTACATGAGCACAATAGATGACTGTAACTATCAATCATTCTAGTCAGATTTTATACACCACTTCTTTTAGGCTCGATATGAAGGTGTCGGGACGAATGCATGGAATCCTTCCTTCCGTTGCCATGGTGTCGTCTTAACAATGGCGTCTTAGAGCTGCTGACTCATAGCAGTGTGTTGACTGCAGATCAGGGGATCCCACTCTGTGTGTGTGTGTGTGTGTCTGTGTGTGTGTGTGTGTGTGTGCGTTTGCGTGCGTGCTAAAACACATAACCACTCTTGCCAACCCCTTAGGGGCAGCATGCTGAAATCGCCACAGCCCTGACAGATGACAGGTCAGACGAACAAAATGTTTCTTTGCGAAGTTTACTGCTAACCTCTTTACTTCTGTTATCTTCCACATAGATACGGTTAGGGTAGATGGTTAAGTTCAAATTATTTAAAGGACTGTTGAATTAAGAACAGACTTTGTCAACATGGCCAAGGTTAGTGTTTTCTCGTCATGAATCTTGTTCTGGAGGCAGCTCAGTCATAAAATATGATTTATAACCTAACCTTAACCACGCTGCTAACCCTAAACCAAACCTTAAATTAACCAATTTTTTTTTATTTCGTGAATGTTTACGATATAGCCAATTTTGGCTTTGCAGCTGGCCTATTTAAGTCTCTCAGTTGATCAACTCTAACACCATGGCTGGATTCTTCCCACTGTCCTAAACTAGTGCAGGTGCAGTACTTTACCTTTGGTTTGTCGTCAAAGGATTGTGATACTGCATTCTCTCTCAATCTACATCAACACCCCTCTCTCTCCCCCCCCTCTCTCTCTCTGTTTCTTTCTCTCTCTCTCGCTCTCTCTCTCTGTTTCTGTTTCTCTCTTCCTCTCTCTCTCTCGCTCTCTCTCTCTTTCTTTCTGTTTCTCTCTTCCTCTCTCTCTCTCTCTCTTTGTTTCTGTTTCTCTCTTTCTTTTTGTTTCTCTCTCTCTCTCTCTCTCTCTCTCTCTCTCTCTCTCTCTCTCTCTCTCTCTCTCTCTCTCTCTCTCTCTCTCTCTCTCTCTCTCTCTCTCACTCTCTCTCTCTCTTTCTGTTTCTCTCTTCCTCTCTCTCGCTTTCTGTTTCTCTCTTCCTCTCTCTTCCTCTCTCTCTCACTCTGCTTGCCCATCATCTATACTGGACTGCTGAAAATGGGATGATGCAGCACTAGTCTGCGTCTAGGAGGGGCATGTTGTCAGAGGTTAGCTCATCCATGGTCCGTTAGCCCAGAGGAAGTATATGTGTGCGTGCATTTGTGTCCCCACAGTGGTGATGAGGTGTTCTGTTCGACTTTGTTCATAGGGCAGACCAGGAGGAAGGTCTCAGGGAGAGATAATAAACCAGAGTTGATCCTATGTTTTTTTATTTGCAGACTTTTACGCAGGAGTAGGATAATTGAAAAAGTTCTATCCTTCGCCATTAAAAGATCATCTCCATTCAGAAAACAATTGTGGTCACAGTGGAGAGAGAACACGCCGGGCCCTGACAAGCCCCCTTTGTTAGTCAGCCAGCAAGACAATAAGCCTTTCAACCCTTTCAGTTTAGCATGTTAAATGTTCTGTTAGCTTTCCGTTTGACATTGGACCCATGATTTCATCTCTAATCATGATAGCATTGTTCAGACTATATAGTATGACCTATGTCTTCTGTTCTTTCTGACATTGGTGAAGAATGATCAGAAATGACCTCACTGCCTCCTGAGTGGCGCAGTGGTCTAAGGCACTGCATCACAGTACTGGCGGTGCCACTAGAGATTCTGGGTTCGAGTCTAAGCTTGGTTGCAGCCGTCCGCGACCGGGAGACGCATGGCGCACAGTTGTCCCAGGGTTGTCTGGGTTAGGGGAGGGTTTGGCCGGCAGAGATGTAGTTGTCCCATCGCGCACTTGCGACTTCTGTGGCGGGCCGGGCGCAGTGCACGCTGACACATTCGCCAGGTACACAGTGTTTCCTCCGACACATTGGTGCGGCTGGCTTCTGGGTTAAGTGGGCATTGTGTCAAGAAGCAGTGTGGCTTGGCTGGGTTGTGTTTCGGAGGACGCACGGCTCTCGACCTTTGCCTCTCCCGAGTCCGTACGGGAGTTGCATCGATGAGACAAGACTGTTACTATCAATTGGATACCACGAAATTGGGGAGAAAACGGGGTAAAAAAAGAAAGAAATTATTGATAATGACATGGCCCTGCCCCTCGGCTGTCTCATCACTGGGTCACCCTCGTCGGACTGCCAGATGGTGAAGCGTGATTCATCACTCCAGAGAACACTTTTCCACTGATTCAGAGTCCAATGGCAGTGAGCTTTAAACTACTCCAGCCAACGCTTGGCATTGCGCATGGTGATCTTAGGCTTGTGTTGCTCAACCATGAAAACTAATTTCATGAGGCTCCCGACTAACATTTCTTGGGCTGATGTTGCAGTTTGGAACTCGGTAATGAGTGTTGCAACCGAGGACAGATGATTTTTACGCGCTTCAGCACTCGGCGGTCCCGTTCTGTGAGCTTGTGTGGCCTACCACTTCGCGGCTGAGCCAATGTTGCTCTTAGACAATAACAGCACTTACAGTTGACCGGAGCAGCTCCAGCAGGGAAGAACTTTGACAAACTGACTTGTTGGAAAGGTGGCATCCTATGATGGTGCCACATTGAAAGTCACTGAGCTCTTCAGTAAGACCATTTTACTGTCAACGTTTGTCTATGGAGATTGCATGGCTGTGTGTTTGATTTTATACACCTGTCAGCAACGGGTGTGGCTGAAATAGATGGATCCAATACTTGTAGTGTAGCTCCTATGTTAACCGTGACCCAGTGCATACAGGATACCATATGCAGCAGATGCAGTAGTGAACCTTTCGGACAGCCGTAACAAACCGATGGACATCCTGGATCGCCTGCTTGATGCCACAGGTGCGTTGTGATGCGACCCTGACTTATGGCTTCTGTCAGACGGCACCAGTGACATTCACCGTGACTCAAGTCTCATTTGTTGTGTTCACACTGTCTACCATTATCCTTTAGACAAGTGTTACTGTTTATATGGGACTCTAATGTGGCGTGGGGTGGGGTCACTAAAAGTATTGTCACCCCAACAGGCTGGTCATTAGATTTGATGTGCACTATGAGCACACAACATTGAAAAGACGTTATAAAGATGTTGAAAAGACGTCATATTGGTTGAATACGCTTTCAACCAATTCTGCTCACTGGATAACTTTGTTTTCACGCACAAAGGCACACTCGCCTCAGTTGGGAGTCCATTTGACTAAAGGGACTGTATTTCTAAGTCTTGAAAAAACTGAGGGAGAGTTTAAATGAATGAAATGATTCCCAAACTCCACCTACATTATCTATACTAGTAACTACTGCCAATGGCTTTTGGTTTGGCTGATGTGGGAAAAATCCTAGCTTGAATATACATGTAGCCAGTTGAGCATTTTTTTGGCATTGCATCGTTTGACTTACATATAGTCAAATACGCCTGCTGCAGTTTACCAGCGAGAGGAAGAGAGGAGGATGAAGAGAGAGACCAACCGACAGCAAGAGAGATTAGAGGGGGATCCTATGTCCATATCAAGCTGAGTCGGAGGTCCTCAGTCAACCAAACTTGCTGATGTCGGACATGTGGTAGGTAGTTCAGTCATTTGTGTTGTGTGGTAGCAAAAGCAATGGCCATGTTAGTAGTGTGATTCCCCCGAATGGTTTAGTACACCTAATTCAACTCATGCTGGGATATGACTTCAGAAAAAATGGCAAACTGTCAGTTTCATGTAACAACATCATGTTGCTGGAGATGAATGTCATAGTGAATCGTATGTGACATCATCATTACTGTAGTGAACACGATGGGAGACAGAGAGCTGGTTTCAAGCGCAGGGCGCCGCAGGTGTTTATTTGTAAAGGACAACAGGAGGAGGTAGGCAGAAGGTCATACACAGGGGGTCCAAAAAGGTAACAGTACAGGCAGGGAAAAGGCTAGTAACGTCGTCTGGGAGATCAGGCAATAGGTTGATAACAGGAAATTCGATTGGCTAAAGTACAGGAAGGGAATAGGCAAAAGGTGTCGTTAGTGAGGCAGGCCAAAACTATCATACACGGGAGGATTAAATTACAGGAAAAACAGGGGATCTACAGTTCAGGGGATCTACAGTTGAAGTCGGAAGTTTACATACACTTAGGTTGGAGTCATTAAAACTTGTTTTTCAACCACTCCACAAATTTCTACTTTGTGCGTGACACAAGTAATTTTTCCAACAATTGTTTACAGACAGATTATTCCACTTATAATTCACTCTATCACAATTCTAGTGTGTCAGAAGTTTACATACATTAAGTTGACTGTGCCTTTAAACAGATTGGAAAATTCCAGAAAATGATGTGATGGCTTTAGAAGCTTCTGATAAGCTAATTGACATCATTTGAGTCAATTGGAAGTGTACCTGTGGATGTATTTCAAGGCCTACCTTCAAACTCAGTGCCTCTTTGCTTGACATCATGGGAAAATCAAAAGAAATCAGCCAAGACCTCAGAAAATAAAATGTAGACCTCCACAAGTCTGGTTCATCCTTGGGAGCAATTTCCAAACGCCTGAAGGTACCACGTTCATATATACAAACAATAGTACGCAAGTATAAACACCATGGGACCACGCAGCCGTCATACCGCTCAGGAAGGAGACGCATTCTGTCTCCTAGAGATGAACGTACTTTGGTGCAAAAAGTACAAATCAATCCCAGAACAACAGCAAAGGACCCTGTGAAGATTCTGGAGGAAACAGGTACAAAAGTATCTATATTCACAGTAAAACGAGTCCTATGTCGACATAACCTGAAAGGCAGCTCAGCAAGGAAGAAGCCACTGCTCCAAAACCGCCATAAAAAAAGCCAGACTACGGTTTGCAACTGCACATGGGGACAAAGACTGTGCTTTTTGTAGAAATGTCCTCTGGTCTGATGAAACAAAAATAGAACTGTTTGGCCATTATGACCATTGTTATGTTTGGAGGAAAAAGGGGGTGGCTTGCAAGCCGAAGAACACCATCCCAACCGTGAAGCACGGGGGTGGCAGCATCATGTTGTGGGGGTGCTTTGCTGCAGGAGGGTCTGGTGCACTTCACAAAATAGATGGCATCATGAGGGAGGAAAATTATGTGGATATATTGAAACAACATCTCAAGACATCAGTCAGGAAGTTAAAGCTTGGTCGCAAATGGGTCTTCCAAATGGACAATGACCCCAAGCAATCTTCCAAAGTTGTGGAAAAATGGCTTAAGGACAACAAAGTCAAGGTATTGGAGTGGCCATCACAAAGACCTGACCTCAATCCTATATAAAATTTGTGGGCAGAACTGAAAAAGCATGTGCGAGCAAGGAGGCCTACAGACCTGACTCAGTTACACCAGCACTGTCAGGAGGAATGGGCCAAAATTCACACAACTTATTGTGGGAAGCTTGTGGAAGGCTACCCAAAACGTTTGACCCAAGTTAAACAATTTAAAGACAATGCTACCAAATACTATTTGAGTGTATGTAAACTTCTGACCTACTGAGAATGTGATGAAAGAAATAAAAGCTGAAATAAATTATTCTCCACTATTATTCTGACATTTCACATTCTTAAAATAGAGTGGTGATCCTAACTGACCTAAGTCAGGAAATTGTTTCTAGGATTAAATGTTAGGAATAGTGAAAAACTGAGTTTAAATGTATTTGGCTAAGGTGTATGTAAACTTCCGACTTCAACTGTACTTGTTTGAGAGTGTGAATTGGAGGCAGGCGTTACAATTACATCTGACATCGTTATCATCATTACATCTGACATCGTTATCATCATTACATCTGACATCATTATCATCATTACATCTGACATCGTTATTATCATTACATCTGACATCATTATCATCATTACATTGTTACCATCATTATTATCATTATCATCATTGCATCTGACATTGTTATCATCATTTTGTCTGACATCATCATCATTACATCTGACATCATCATCATCATTACATCTGACATCATCATCATTACATCTGACATCATTATCATCATTATGTCTGACATCATCATCATTACATCTGACATCGTTATCATCATTATGTCTGACATCATCATCATTACATCTGACATCGTTATCATCATTATGTCTGACATCATCATCATTACATCTGACATCGTTATGATCTAAAAGTCCAAACTGATCCCAGATCAGCACTCCTACTCTGAGCCGCTTGTTAAGTAAGGGCCATTGTGCTAAGTCCGTTAATACAGCGTTGTTTATTATGCAGTAGTATACAGCGTATTAATAGACCGCTCAGAAGGTATAAATAGCAGCCTGCACCTTTACGCTGTCATCAGGATTCACTACATTACAGAGAAATTAATAAGACCAGGAACTCAAGAGAGACAGGAGGGACAGAATGAAATGGAGGTACAGAGGCACAAGAGAGATGGAGGGAGGAAGGAGGGAGGGAAGGAGGGAGGGAGGAGAACATGAGAGAGGGAGGGAGGGACAGAATGAAATGGAGGTACAGAGGGATGAAAGGGAGGGAGGGAAAACATTTTGGAGAGAAGGGGAGAGTACAGTGGAAGAAAGAAGAGAATGAAAGAGGGTGGGTCGGTGGGAGGGAGGGAGAATAAGAGAGAGAGTAAAGAAGGGAGGGAGCATGGGAAGTAAAGGTGAGAAGGGAGGGAGGGAGGGAGGGAGGGAGGGAGGGAGGGAGGGAGGGAGGGAGGGAGGGAAGCTTGGTGGTTATTTCCTCTGGTACTTTGATAGAAACTTCAGAGAGCGTGGTGCTTTAAGGCAGGGCAAGTCTCTCTCCCCTCCATCTCTCTCTCTCCCTCTTCCTCACTACTCCCTCGCTCCTTTGTGATTTTGGAGGACCTTGAATGCACCTCTCCATCCCTTTCTCGCTCCCTGTCATGCAGTTACTGTACAACTGTTTCCTCTCTCTCCTAGAATCGATCTACCGCCGCGGGGCCAGAAGATGGAGGAAGCTCTACCGAGTAAACGGACACCTCTTCCAGGCCAAGCGCTTTAACAGGGTGAGTATTAATGTCACATTCCGCCTCCCCAACACATCCCATTGACCTTCTCACACTTCACTTCCTGTTTAGAGGTCATTTGCAGTCATTGATTGGTTTGTCAATAGATTCTCATCCTACCTAGCAACTTGTCACTTTCTACGAGCGCTTAATAATGATGATCTTTTTCACATGTCACATGATCTTTTTGAAAGAAAGATTGTCTACTGCTACTGCTACTACTGCTACTACTGCTACTGTAACCGATGTGAAATGGCTAGCTAGTTAGCGGTGGTGCGCGCTAGCAGCCTTTCAGTCGGTGACGTCACTTGCTCTGAGACCTTGAAGTAGTGGTTCCCCTTGCTCTGCAAGGGCCGCGGCCTTTGTGGAGCGATGGGTAACGATGCTTCGTGGGTGACTGTTGTTGATGTGTGCAGAAGTTCCCTGGGTCGGGGCGAGGGGACGGACGTATAGTTGTACTGTTACACTACTACTACTGCTACTACTACTACTGCTACTCCTACTGCTACTACTACCACTGCTGCTACTACTACTGCTGCTACGGCTGCTACTGTTGCTGCTACTCCTATTAATACTGCTACTACTACTACTGCTACTGCTACTACTGCTACTGCTACTACTAATAATAATGCTACAGCTACTGCTGCAGCTACTACTACTACTACTGCCACTACTACTAATAATGCTACTACTACTAAAATTGCTACTACTATTACTACTACTAATAATGCTACTACTACTATTACTACTACTACTACTAATGTTACTACTACTAATAATGCTACTACTACTAATAATACTACTACTACTACTGCTACTGCTGCTGCTACTACTATTAATAATGCTACTGACCAGAGGATGGACCAGGGGAAGGGCCAGGTCAGGGCCAGGTCAGGGGCAGGGCCAGGTCAGGGGATGGACCAGGCGAAGGGCCAGGTCAGGGGCAGGTCAGGGGCAGGGGCAGGGAAAGGGGCATGGGAAGGCCTGGTGAAGGGGCAGGGCCAGGGCCAGTGGGAGGCCAGGGGAAGGGCCAGGTCAGGGGCAGGGCCAGGTCAGGGCCAAGTCAGGTGCAGGGCTGGGGTGCTTGAAGATTATCAGCAAATACAGGAAGGGCAGTGCCCTCTTTTTCTGTTTGGTGCTGTTTATCTTGAAGTAAATGACCTTCTATTTCATTGTTGTTTCTTTTCAACATCCTCAAGCTTTACTTTCCAGTAAGACTTGAACTATACTTTGCCTGTAACGGCAGGAATTTTTTGTTTTGCCTGCCATCACAGGCAAAAAATGATTCAAGTCTCTTCCTTTTTGTGGAGAACACAGCTGATTATCACTACTTTATTGGGCATAGTTTTATTTCCTTGGATTGATTTGGTGGACCATTGGTGTGAACAAACATTAAACCTGAGTCAGTTGATCCCTTTATTCGTTTAATGGTTAAGGTTAGGAATGGGTCTAGTAAAGCTGATCTCAGACCAGTGCTAAGGGGGTAATAATAACGTCTCCTTGGGGTGTTGTTGTCTGCTGATGGACGCCTAGACTAGACAGAGATCATTATTCTCTGATCTGCCAAGTCAGCACTGTACTGTATTACGGTCTCCTCATTCCTACAGACCTCCATTAGGCAGCCCATCTCCCTCGTTAATGCACTGGAAGAGACTCAATGTTATGTCGGAGCCATGGTTATTTGAATGTTATGTCGGAGCCATGGTTATTTGAATGTTATGTTGGATGTTGGAGCCATGGTTATTTGAATGTTTTGTCGGAGCCATGGTTATTTGAATGTTATGTCGGAGCCATGGTTATTTGAATGTTTTGTCGGAGCCATGGTTATTTGAATGTTATGTCGGAGCCATGGTTATTTGAATGTTATGTCGGAGCCATGGTTATTTGAATGTTATGTTGGAGCCATGGTTATTTGAATGTTATGTTGGAGCCATGGTTATTTGAATGTTATGTTGGATGTTGGAGCCATGGTTATTTGAATGTTTTGTCGGAGCCATGGTTATTTGAATGTTATGTCGGAGCCATGGTTATTTGAATGTTTTGTCGGAGCCATGGTTATTTGAATGTTATGTCGGAGCCATGGTTATTTTGAATGTTATGTCGGAGCCATGGTTATTTGAATGTTATGTTGGAGCCATGGTTATTTGCTAAGACATTGGGCAAGTATAGTTTTGGCTTCTATAATCTGTCCTACTGTATTTCCTCTCTGTACTGTAATTAGTCAGCTATTTTATTGTGGGTACATCACATGTTGGCTACATCAAATGCTTGTCTAAGGTTGATGGCTTTGTCACTATGTCACGTGTGGGCCACTATGTGTACAGTTCTGACATAATTACGATCGTTGCCATGACACATGGTTTTACAGTCAGTTCTGGTTGGTGCAGTCTTTCCCCAACGTGTCTCCTCTCCATCCCTCACACCATCCCTCCCTCTCTCTTTCCATCCCTCTTTTTTATCTTTATCCTCTATACAGTATTAACAAGTCATTTGGCAGAAGTAGGTCAGGTTTCTACTCTCTCTCCATCCCTCCCTCTCTTAGCTGCTCTCTCTCCATCCGCCTCTTTCTCCATCCGTCCCTTCTAAATCCCTCACAACACCCCTCCCTCTCTCCATCCCCCTCTTTCTCCACCCGTCCCTTCTAAATCCCTCACAACACCCCTCCCTCTCTCCATCCCCCTCTTTCTCCATCCGTCCCTTCTAAATCCCTCACAACACCCCTCCCTCTCTCCATCCCCCTCTTTCTCCATCCGTCCCTTCTAAATCCCTCACAACACCCCTCCCTCTCTCCATCCCCCTCTTTCTCCATCCGTCCCTTCTAAATCCCTCACAACACCCCTCCCTCTCTTTATCTCTCTCCCTTACCATCCCTTTCTCCTCACTTCTCTCTCTCCATCCCATCCCTCTCCATCCCACTCTCTCTCCATTTCTATCTCCCCCCTCTGTTGTTGAGGGGAAAGATGTTTTGTGAATGCCACCCATTTCACATAATGGGGTCCTATTGTACCTCTGGTGCACATCATGTATCAGAATGTTGTATTCCTGCAGTTAGTATTTGCAACTACGAGCCAGCGCTCCATTAGAGGGATGACTGACTGGAGATACTGTCTAGTTTGTTACTTCATTAGGGGGATGACTGACTGGAGATACTGTCTAGGGGATGACTGACTGGAGATACTGTCTAGGTTGTTACTCCATTAGGGGGATGACTGACTGGAGATACTGTCTAGGGGATGACTGACTGGAGATACTGTCTAGGTTGTTACTCCATTAGGGGGATGACTGACTGGAGATACTGTCTAGGGGATGACTGACTGGAGATACTGTCTAGGTTGTTACTCCATTAGGGGGATGACTGACTGGAGATACTGTCTAGGTTGTTGCTCCATTAGGGGGATGACTGACTGGAGATACTGTCTAGGGGATGACTGACTGGAGATACTGTCTAGTTTGTTACTTCATTAGGGGGATGACTGACTGGACATACTGTCTAGGGGGATGACTGACTGGAGATACTGTCTAGTTTGTTACTTCATTAGGGGGATGACTGACTGGAGATACTGTCTAGGTTGTTACTCCATTAGGGGGATGACTGACTGGAGATACTGTCTAGGGGATGACTGACTGGAGATACTGTCTAGGTTGTTACTCCATTAGGGGGATGACTGACTGGAGATACTGTCTAGGGGGATGACTGACTGGAGATACTGTCTAGTTTGTTACTTCATTAGGGGGATGACTGACTGGAGATACTGTCTAGGTTGTTACTCCATTAGGGGGATGACTGACTGGAGATACTGTCTAGTTTGTTACTTCATTAGGGGGATGACTGACTGGAGATACTGTCTAGGGGGATGACTGACTGGAGATACTGTCTAGTTTGTTACTTCATTAGGGGGATGACTGACTGGAGATACTGTCTAGGGGGATGACTGACTGGAGATACTGTCTAGTTTGTTACTTCATTAGGGGGATGACTGACTGGAGATACTGTCTAGGGGGATGACTGACTGGAGATACTGTCTAGGTTGTTACTTCATTAGGGGGATGACTGACTGGAGATACTGTCTAGGGGGATGACTGACTGGAGATACTGTCTAGTTTGTTACTTCATTAGGGGGATGACTGACTGGACATACTGTCTAGGGGGATGACTGACTGGAAATACTGTCTAGGTTGTTACTCCATTAGGGGGATGACTGACTGGAGATACTGTCTAGGGGATGACTGACTGGAGATACTGTCTAGGGGGATGACTGACTGGAAATACTGTCTAGGTTGTTACTTCATTAGGGGGATGACTGACTGGACATACTGTCTAGGGGGATGACTGACTGGAGATACTGTCTAGTTTGTTACTTCATTAGGGGGATGACTGACTGGAGATACTGTCTAGGTTGTTACTCCATTAGGGGGATGACTGACTGGAGATACTGTCTAGGGGATGACTGACTGGAGATACTGTCTAGGTTGTTACTCCATTAGGGGGATGACTGACTGGAGATACTGTCTAGGGGGATGACTGACTGGAGATACTGTCTAGTTTGTTACTTCATTAGGGGGATGACTGACTGGAGATACTGTCTAGGTTGTTGCTCCATTAGGGGGATGACTGACTGGAGATACTGTCTAGAGGGATGACTGACTGGAGATACTGTCTAGGTTGTTACTTCATTAGGGGGATGACTGATTGGAGATACTGTCTAGGGGGATGACTGACTGGAGATACTGTCTAGGTTGTTACTTCATTAGGGGGAGGACTGACTGGAGATACTGTCTAGTTTGTTACTCCATTAGGGGGTTGACTGACTGGAGATACTGTCTAGGTTGTTACTTCATTAGGGGGATGACTGACTGGAGATACTGTCTAGAGGGATGACTGACTGGAGATACTGTCTAGGTTGTTACTTCATTAGGGGGATGACTGACTGGAGATACTGTCTAGTTTGTTACTCCATTAGGGGGTTGACTGACTGGAGATACTGTCTAGGTTGTTACTTCATTAGGGGGATGACTGACTGGAGATACTGTCTAGAGGGATGACTGACTGGAGATACTGTCTAGGTTGTTACTTCATTAGGGGGATGACTGACTGGAGATACTGTCTAGGGGGATGACTGACTGGAGATACTGTCTAGTTTGTTACTTCATTAGGGGGATGACTGACTGGAGATACTGTCTAGGGGGATGACTGACTGGAGATACTGTCTAGGTTGTTACTTCATTAGGGGGATGACTGACTGGAGATACTGTCTAGGGGGATGACTGACTGGAGATACTGTCTAGGTTGTTACTTCATTAGGGGGAGGACTGACTGGAGATACTGTCTAGTTTGTTACTCCATTAGGGGGTTGACTGACTGGAGATACTGTCTAGGTTGGTACTTCATTAGGGGGATGACTGACTGGAGATACTGTCTAGAGGGATGACTGACTGGAGATACTGTCTAGGTTGTTACTTCATTAGGGGGATGACTGACTGGACATACTGTCTAGGGGGATGACTGACTGGAAATACTGTCTAGGTTGTTACTCCATTAGGGGGATGACTGACTGGAGATACTGTCTAGGGGATGACTGACTGGAGATACTGTCTAGGGGGATGACTGACTGGAGATACTGTCTAGGTTGTTACTTCATTAGGGGGATGACTGACTGGACATACTGTCTAGGGGGATGACTGACTGGAGATACTGTCTAGTTTGTTACTTCATTAGGGGGATGACTGACTGGAGATACTGTCTAGGTTGTTACTCCATTAGGGGGATGACTGACTGGAGATACTGTCTAGGGGATGACTGACTGGAGATACTGTCTAGGTTGTTACTCCATTAGGGGGATGACTGACTGGAGATACTGTCTAGGGGGATGACTGACTGGAGATACTGTCTAGTTTGTTACTTCATTAGGGGGATGACTGACTGGAGATACTGTCTAGGTTGTTGCTCCATTAGGGGGATGACTGACTGGAGATACTGTCTAGAGGGATGACTGACTGGAGATACTGTCTAGGTTGTTACTTCATTAGGGGGATGACTGACTGGAGATACTGTCTAGGGGGATGACTGACTGGAGATACTGTCTAGGTTGTTACTTCATTAGGGGGATGACTGACTGGAGATACTGTCTAGTTTGTTACTCCATTAGGGGGTTGACTGACTGGAGATACTGTCTAGGTTGTTACTTCATTAGGGGGATGACTGACTGGAGATACTGTCTAGAGGGATGACTGACTGGAGATACTGTCTAGGTTGTTACTTCATTAGGGGGATGACTGACTGGAGATACTGTCTAGGGGGATGACTGACTGGAGATACTGTCTAGTTTGTTACTTCATTAGGGGGATGACTGACTGGAGATACTGTCTAGGGGGATGACTGACTGGAGATACTGTCTAGGTTGTTACTTCATTAGGGGGATGACTGACTGGAGATACTGTCTAGGGGGATGACTGACTGGAGATACTGTCTAGGTTGTTACTTCATTAGGGGGAGGACTGACTGGAGATACTGTCTAGTTTGTTACTCCATTAGGGGGTTGACTGACTGGAGATACTGTCTAGGTTGTTACTTCATTAGGGGGATGACTGACTGGAGATACTGTCTAGAGGGATGACTGACTGGAGATACTGTCTAGGTTGTTACTTCATTAGGGGGATGACTGACTGGAGATACTGTCTAGAGGGATGACTGACTGGAGATACTGTCTAGGTTGTTACTTCATTAGGGGGATGACTGACTGGAGATACTGTCTAGGGGGATGACTGACTGGAGATACTGTCTAGTTTGTTACTTCATTAGGGGGATGACTGACTGGAGATACTGTCTAGGGGGATGACTGACTGGAGATACTGTCTAGGTTGTTACTTCATTAGGGGGATGACTGACTGGAGATACTGTCTAGGGGGATGACTGACTGGAGATACTGTCTAGGTTGTTACTTCATTAGGGGGATGACTGACTGGAGATACTGTCTAGGTTGTTGCTCCATTAGGGGGATGACTGACTGGAGATACTGTCTAGAGGGATGACTGACTGGAGATACTGTCTAGGTTGTTACTCCATTAGGGGGATGACTGACTGGAGATACTGTCTAGGGGGATGACTGACTGGAGATACTGTCTAGTTTGTTACTTCATTAGGGGGATGACTGACTGGAGATACTGTCTAGGTTGTTGCTCCATTAGGGGGATGACTGACTGGAGATACTGTCTAGAGGGATGACTGACTGGAGATACTGTCTAGGTTGTTACTTCATTAGGGGGATGACTGACTGGAGATACTGTCTAGGGGGATGACTGACTGGAGATACTGTCTAGGTTGTTACTTCATTAGGGGGAGGACTGACTGGAGATACTGTCTAGTTTGTTACTCCATTAGGGGGTTGACTGACTGGAGATACTGTCTAGGTTGTTACTTCATTAGGGGGATGACTGACTGGAGATACTGTCTAGGGGGATGACTGACTGGAGATACTGTCTAGGTTGTTACTTCATTAGGGGGAGGACTGACTGGAGATACTGTCTAGTTTGTTACTCCATTAGGGGGTTGACTGACTGGAGATACTGTCTAGGTTGTTACTTCATTAGGGGGATGACTGACTGGAGATACTGTCTAGAGGGATGACTGACTGGAGATACTGTCTAGGTTGTTACTTCATTAGGGGGATGACTGACTGGAGATACTGTCTAGAGGGATGACTGACTGGAGATACTGTCTAGGTTGTTACTTCATTAGGGGGATGACTGACTGGAGATACTGTCTAGGGGGATGACTGACTGGAGATACTGTCTAGTTTGTTACTTCATTAGGGGGATGACTGACTGGAGATACTGTCTAGGGGGATGACTGACTGGAGATACTGTCTAGGTTGTTACTTCATTAGGGGGATGACTGACTGGAGATACTGTCTAGGGGGATGACTGACTGGAGATACTGTCTAGTTTGTTACTTCATTAGGGGGATGACTGACTGGAGATACTGTCTAGGGGGATGACTGACTGGAGATACTGTCTAGGTTGTTACTTCATTAGGGGGATGACTGACTGGAGATACTGTCTAGTTTGTTACTTCATTAGGGGGATGACTGACTGGAGATACTGTCTAGGGGGATGACTGACTGGAGATGCTGTCTAGTTTGTTACTTCATTAGGGGGATGACTGACTGGAGATACTGTCTAGGGGGATGACTGACTGGAGATACTGTCTAGTTTGTTACTTCATTAGGGGGATGACTGACTGGAGATACTGTCTAGGGGATGACTGACTGGAGATACTGTCTAGTTTGTTACTTCATTATGGGGATGACTGACTGGAGATACTGTCTAGGGGGATGACTGACTGGAGATACTGTCTAGGTTGTTGCTCCATTAGGGGGATGACTGACTGGAGATACTGTCTAGAGGGATGACTGACTGGAGATACTGTCTAGGGGGATGACTGACTGGAGATACTGTCTAGTTTGTTACTTCATTAGGGGGATGACTGACTGGAGATACTGTCTAGGGGGATGACTGACTGGAGATACTGTCTAGTTTGTTACTTCATTAGGGGGATGACTGACTGGACATACTGTCTAGGGGGATGACTGACTGGAAATACTGTCTAGGTTGTTACTCCATTAGGGGGATGACTGACTGGAGATACTGTCTAGGGGATGACTGACTGGAGATACTGTCTAGGGGGATGACTGACTGGAGATACTGTCTAGGTTGTTACTTCATTAGGGGGATGACTGACTGGACATACTGTCTAGGGGGATGACTGACTGGAGATACTGTCTAGTTTGTTACTTCATTAGGGGGATGACTGACTGGAGATACTGTCTAGGTTGTTACTCCATTAGGGGGATGACTGACTGGAGATACTGTCTAGGGGATGACTGACTGGAGATACTGTCTAGGTTGTTACTCCATTAGGGGGATGACTGACTGGAGATACTGTCTAGGGGGATGACTGACTGGAGATACTGTCTAGTTTGTTACTTCATTAGGGGGATGACTGACTGGAGATACTGTCTAGGTTGTTGCTCCATTAGGGGGATGACTGACTGGAGATACTGTCTAGAGGGATGACTGACTGGAGATACTGTCTAGGTTGTTACTTCATTAGGGGGAGGACTGACTGGAGATACTGTCTAGTTTGTTACTCCATTAGGGGGTTGACTGACTGGAGATACTGTCTAGGTTGTTACTTCATTAGGGGGATGACTGACTGGAGATACTGTCTAGAGGGATGACTGACTGGAGATACTGTCTAGGTTGTTACTTCATTAGGGGGATGACTGACTGGAGATACTGTCTAGTTTGTTACTCCATTAGGGGGTTGACTGACTGGAGATACTGTCTAGGTTGTTACTTCATTAGGGGGATGACTGACTGGAGATACTGTCTAGAGGGATGACTGACTGGAGATACTGTCTAGGTTGTTACTTCATTAGGGGGATGACTGACTGGAGATACTGTCTAGGTTGTTACTTCATTAGGGGGATGACTGACTGGAGATACTGTCTAGGTTGTTACTTCATTAGGGGGATGACTGACTGGAGATACTGTCTAGGGGGATGACTGACTGGAGATACTGTCTAGGTTGTTACTTCATTAGGGGGATGACTGACTGGAGATACTGTCTAGGGGGAGGACTGACTGGAGATACTGTCTAGTTTGTTACTCCATTAGGGGGTTGACTGACTGGAGATACTGTCTAGGTTGTTACTTCATTAGGGGGATGACTGACTGGAGATACTGTCTAGGGGGATGACTGACTGGAGATACTGTCTAGGGGATGACTGACTGGAGATACTGTCTAGAGGGATGACTGACTGGAGATACTGTCTAGGTTGTTACTTCATTAGGGGGATGACTGACTGGAGATACTGTCTAGGGGGATGACTGACTGGAGATACTGTCTAGTTTGTTACTTCATTAGGGGGATGACTGACTGGAGATACTGTCTAGGGGGATGACTGACTGGAGATACTGTCTAGGGGGATGACTGACTGGAGATACTGTCTAGGTTGTTACTTCATTAGGGGGATGACTGACTGGAGATACTGTCTAGGGGGATGACTGACTGGAGATACTGTCTAGGTTGTTACTTCATTAGGGGGATGACTGACTGGAGATACTGTCTAGGGGGATGACTGACTGGAGATACTGTCTAGTTTGTTACTTCATTAGGGGGATGACTGACTGGAGATACTGTCTAGGGGGATGACTGACTGGAGATACTGTCTAGGTTGTTGCTCCATTAGGGGGATGACTGACTGGAGATACTGTCTAGAGGGATGACTGACTGGAGATACTGTCTAGGGGGATGACTGACTGGAGATACTGTCTAGTTTGTTACTTCATTAGGGGGATGACTGACTGGAGATACTGTCTAGTTTGTTACTTCATTAGCACCTTGCAAGTAGAACCCTAACAAGCAGAGTCATGTCAGTTCACAGAACTCCACTGAGACTGAAGCAGACACTGAGAGGGAGACAGAGAAGAAGAGAGAGAAACAGATTTTTTATTTTGTCCGGTAAATTGAATGACAAACATTTTCTCAGTTTTGTTGTTCGGTTGACTTACAGAAGGGCTGTTCAGTTGTTCCTTTGCTGTTTTCAATTGCACAGAGTAGATTTATTTAACCGTCATGTTCATTAAACATATATTTTTGTTGCATTGTTAGAAACCCGTTTGTGTGAACATGAAAAAAAAAACATTCCTGTCCAACTACAACTGAATATCTAATGTAAATTCCCCAAGCTGGAATAACAATATATAATGTCTGTTATCCAACAGCGATGTGGGGAATGTCTGTCGCTGTGGTTAATGTCTGTCGCTGTGGGGAATGTCTGTCGCTGTGGCGGCCAGTCAAGGACTGGGGCTCGTTCCACGTTGCTTCCCTAGCACTCTGCTAGTGATTAGCAGCCATTTTGGAGCTGACAGTGAGCTGGCTCAAACAGGAAGTACATCCTAAAGGACACCCTAGGGAATAGACTGCCATTTTGGGACTCAACCAGGGACCTTTTTGGGGTTCCTCGATAGATACAGGCTGATCAGGTTGATATTTTACTGTCCCATCAGGGAGGAAAGGCAAGAGACTAGTAGTGAGACCAAAATAGGTTTGTCTTGTAGACCTAACATCTTGAGTTTTTGGTCCCTTAGTATCTCCTCTTTCCTCAGCTAGCTGTACCCTTGTTAGTGTCTTTAGAACATGGAACACAGCTAGTTGTAGCTTTGTTAGTGTCTTTAGAACATGGAACACAGCTAGCTGTACCTTTGTTAGTGTCTTTAGAACATGGAACACAGCTAGCTGTACCTTTGTTAGTGTCTTTAGAACATGGAACACAGCTAGCTGTACCTTTGTTAGTGTCTTTAGAACATGGAACACAGCTAGCTGTACCTTTGTTAGTGTCTTTAGAACATGGAACACAGCTAGCTGTACCTTTGTTATTGTCTTTAGAACATGGAACACAGCTAGTTGTAGCTTTGTTAGTGTCTTTAGAACATGGAACACAGCTAGCTGTACCTTTGTTAGTGTCTTTAGAACATGGAACACAGCTAGTTGTAGCTTTGTTAGTGTCTTTAGAACATGGAACAAAGCTAGCTGTACCTTTTGTTGGTGTCTTTAGAACATGGAACACAGCTAGTGAGTCAAAGAAGCATCTGAAGATGTTGTGGCTCTTTTAAAGAACGAAGGGCATATGTTATGGACCCTCGTTTCTCATCTGCTATGGAAATGCACTCCCCAAAGTCTTGATGGGGAGTGCCGAATGTCTGTCTTCAAAGTTTCTCACCTCAGAACAGGTGCCTTAATTACTGTCTGCGCTGAGCTGAGGGAATTTTTTGGGGACAAATAAATGTGGATGTCTTGATTTATTTATAACTCGCCTGAACCTCTGTCTCTCTCTATCAGTCTCTCTCTCTCTCCCTCGCTCTCTCTCTGCCTATCTTTCTCTCTCTCTCTCTCTCTCTCTCTCTCTCTCTCTCTCTCTCTCTCTCTCTCTCTCTCTCTCTCTCTCTCTCTCTCTCTCTCTCTCTCTCTCTGTCGCTCTCTCTCTCTCTCTCTGCTTCACTCCCTCTCTCCCTCTCGTTCTCTCTATCGGTCTCTCTCTCTCTCTGAGTCAGTTTGGGCTGGGGAGCAGTGGGTTAGTAGTAGCTAAGCTTTGAAGTGAGTCTCTACGGATTCTCCATAGCAACAGTGCTTTTGCCTTATACTGGGGACAATAAAAGGCCACTCTAAAATGTGCAGTTTTGTCACACAACACAATGCCACAGATGTCTCAAGTTTTGATGGAGCGTGCAATTGGCATGCTGACTGCAGAATTGTCCCCCAGAGCTGTTGCCAGATAATTTTATGTTAATTTCTCTACCATAAGCCGGTTTGTCTGGATAGGCACGAAAATGTGACATGTTGCTCCCTATGCAAATTAGTTGTCAGATTTCATTGTGTATCAAATGAGAACGGCACAACCAGAGCTGTCACACAGCGCACCGCAATTGATGTTGCGCTGTTCACAGAGTGCCGTTTACACAAAAGGTGGTCGGAACCGGTCCATAACCGCTCCAAATCCCCTAAATAGGGGACTTAACATTCATTGGACTGTGGTACCACTCTTTTCAGACTGTTAATATTCAACTGGCTCTGAATGTGTTTGTCAATATGCCTGTGGTAGACATAACATCCCTAGTGTCTGTGTTCTGATGTGTACTGGATGACAGATGTGATAAGCTCGATAGCGCCTAGGCCCATGCCAAATATATTCAGCGTCCATAGGGGGGGAAGAGGCGATGTTGTGCCCTCTTCACGACTGTGTTGGTGTGTTTGGACCATGATATGTCCTTAGAGACTTGAAGCTCTCGACCCGTCGATGTGAATGGGGGTGTGCTCGGCCCTCCATTTCTTATAGTCCAAGATCCTTTGTCTTGCTGACTTTGAGGGAGAGGTTGTTGTTCTGGCACCACACGGCCAAGTCTCTGACCTCCTCCCTATAGGCTGTTTCATCGTCGTCGGTGATCAGGCCTACCACTGTCGTATCGTAGGCAAACTTAATGATGGTGTTGGAGTCGAGCGGAGCCACACAGTCGTGGGTGAACAGGGAGTACTGGAGTGGACTAAGCACGCACCCCTGAGGGGCCCCCATGTTGAGGGTCAGCGTGTTGGTGCCTACCCTCACCATCTGGTGGCGTCCCGTCAGGAAGTCCAGACTCCAGTTGGGAAGTGCTCAGTCCCAGGGTCCTTAGCTAAGTAATAAGTTTGAAGGACACTATGGTGTTGAACGCTGCACTGTAGTCAATGAACAGCATTCTCACATAGGTGGTCCATTTGTACAAGAGAGAAAGGTAAGTGTTGGGAGCGGTATGTGAATTGAAATGGGATGATATTGTTGATGTGAGCCATGACCAGCATTTCAAAGCATTTCATGGCTGCAGATGTGAGTGCTACGGGGAGATAGTCATTTAGACAGATTACCTTGGTGTTCTTGGACACGGGGACTATGGTGGTCTGCTTGAAACATGTAGGTATTACACACTAGGTCAGGGAGAGGTTTAAAATGTCTGTGAAGACACTAGCCAGCCACGTCACTGGGTAGCTTGCGGCTGGGTTACCCTTTGTAATCCGTGATAGTTTGCAAGCCCTGCCACATCCGATGAGCGTCAGAGCCGAAGTAGTAGGATTCGATCTTAGTCCTGTCTTGTCGCTTTGCCTGTTTGATTGTTTTTCAGAGGGCGTATTTTTATAAGCGTCCGGGTTAGTGTCCTGTTCCTTTAAAGGATGGAGCTCTAGCATTTAGCTCAGTGCGGATGTTGACTGTAATCCATGGCTTCTGGTTGGGATATGTACGTACTGTCATTGTGGAGAGGATGTCGTCGATGCACTTATTAATGAAGCCTGTGACCGATGTGGTAAACTACCTAATGCCATCAGATGAGTCCCAGAACATATTCCAGTCTGTGCTAGTGAAACAGTCCAGTAGCCTAGTTTTTTCGCCTCTAGTTGCACAGGTGTCATGCTGGTAGAAATGAGGTAAAACAGATTTCCGTTTCCCTGTGTTAAGATTACCGGCCACTAGGAGCTCTGCCTCTGGATGAGCATTTTCTTGTTTGCTTATGGCCTTATAGAGTTGGTTGAGTGCGGTCTTAATGCCAACATCAGTTTGTGGAGGTAAATAGACAGCTGCGAAATATAGATGAGTTGCTGTGACTGTTAGTTAAAAGGACGACTACAAACAAGCATGCTCCCAGTTCATGTAAGATGCCACCTAGGCTTAAATCCGCCCTTCCTCCATCACCTTCTTCATGTGTGTCTGCCTCGCCTCCATTGATTCTTGATCAATGACTGCGATAGTATCATCCCATTGTCATCAGCTCAGACTGATGGTGTAACAATTCCCCCTCTGTCTGTCTGTGTCTGTCTTTGTCTGTCTTTCTGTCTGTCTGTGTCTGTCTGTCCCCAACAGAAAGCGTACTGTGGCCACTGCAGTGAAAGGATATGGGGGCTTGGGAGGCAGGGCTACAAGTGTATCAACTGCAAACTGCTGGTCCATAAGCGCTGTCACAAACTCGTCCCTCTGACCTGCCAAAGGCATATGGTGAGTACCATAGAAATAGAATCTCATTCTAGTTCTGTGGTGAGTACTCTGGCCAATCTGTCATGTCAACGCTTCGGAAGAACTTACTATTTATAAAGCATTCATAAAGTCTTCATAAGCACTACATAGACACTTCACAAACTGCAGTGCAAAAGGCATATGGTGAGCTTATGAAGGCTTTTTAGAGCATTTACAGTCTTCATAAGCACTTCATAGATACTTCATTAACTTAAGTGAACGTCTGAATTAATGAGTTGGGAGGGCGAATGAGTAATATTTAACTGCTTTAGGTTGAAACCAAGTTTTACATTTGAACAATCCAACTTGTTTAGAGTAAAAGATCAAGGTAATCCATGAATTCAGATAACAAAACTGGGAATTATTCAAAAGTCTGAATTAAACATTGCTATTGATGTTCTAATGTGTATTTGTAACATAGTGAATGCTGTTCTGCCCCGAGCGGGGATCGAACTTGCAACCTTCTGCACAACACATACTGTATATAACTCAAAGCCAACTACCTTAGCCAACAGAGCAAGATACTGGTCTGTCATTTCATGAGAAATAGTTGGTAATGTACTCCAGCCAACATGCTATGGGCAAGTTTCAAATCCACTGCGTATAGATATAGGCTGTGTCTCAAATGCCACCCTATTCCCTATTTAGTGCACTACTTTTGACCAGGGCCCCATAGGGAATAGGGTGCCATTTGGGACAAATCCACACTGTAGTGTATACCGTATACTGAAACATCACAAGGTTGATCTCTAGTGACAGACTGCTAACATACAGAAAGAAGCATTAAGATTAGAGCCAGCCTCTACCAGGTTTTCACCTCACCTTCGGAATGAAAGCCTGTTGACGTTCTTGTCAGAGACAAGCTAAAAGAAGGTGGAGGGTTCTGTGTCTGCACCACATACTCTTGTGACTGGTGTCCCCCAGGGCTCGGTTCTAGGCCCTCTTCTCTCAATACACCAAGTCACTCGGCTCTGTCATATTCTCACATGGTCTCTCCTATCATTGCTATGCGGATGACACTCAACTACTTTCCCTTCTAACACCCAGGTGGCGACACACATCTCTGCGTGCCTGGCAGATATCTCAGCCCACCACCTCAAGCTCAACCTCGACCGGGCGCGCTGCTCTTCCTCCCGTGGAAGGCCTGCCTGCCTGCTCAAAGACCTCTCCATCACGGTTGACAACTCTACAGTGTCCCCCTCCAAGAGTGCAAAGAACCTTGGCGTGACCTTGGACAACACCCTGTCGTTCTCTGCAAACATCAAAGCAGTTACTCGCTCCTGCAGGTTCATGCTCTATAACATCTGGACTATTGCAACTCGCTGTTGGCTGGGCTCCCCAATTGTGCCATCATACCCCTGCAACTTATCCAGAACTCAACCTTCCCAAGTTCTTCCATGTCACCCCACTTCTCCGCACACTCCACGAAGCTCGCATCCACTACAAGACCATGGTACTTGCCTACGAGCAAGAGGAACTGCCCCCCGCCCATCTTAAGAGGATTGCACTAACTGTAAATCGCTCTGGGTGAGAGCGACTGCTAAATGACTAACATGTAAATTTAAAAATGGGTATCCAAGTCGTTTGCCCCTCCCAACAACAGGAATAGGCACATTCAAACAGAGGCGGAGAATCAAAACCGAAAGCTAATATATTTCACTGGTGCCCATGTGGGGTAGTGTCATTTCAGCCACATTAAATCAAAAATAAAAACAATTTCCTAAATATACATTTTCAAAAATAGCGTTTCCTAGCAGTGCTAACACCGTAAATTAGCTTACTCTGCGCTTCTGAAGAGGTATGGAAGGGGTGGTTGTTTTAGAAAAATCTACATCTACTGACAGCCAATCAGAACAATGTGAGCCAGACCTGGAATCCAGGGCTGGACTACAACAAACCTGGTGCCGAAAACCAAGGTCAATAGTCAGGATGTACTAATAGGCTGTTTTGCTTTCATGCAATCAGACAATGCTCTATCAACAAACACTTTGATTCCCTTTGAAAAGCCAATGCCTCCATGGTTAGAACCGCATAAAATGAGTCATATAAGTGCATTGTTGCGAGAAATATCCAGACTTCTCGACTTCTGTGTTCTTTATTTTGTTGAAAAGATACCTCCATGTGCCTAAGATGAAGCCTCTTCTTCCCAGTGTCTCCAAGGATCTAGTCAGGATACTCTTTAAGCAGCCTCAAAACCACATGCAGCTATTTGCCTGTATCCTCTTGGCAGGATCCAGTCATTCTATTTGCCTGTCTTCTCTTGGCAGGATCCAGTCATGCCATCACAGGAGCCCCCTTTAGATGAGAAGAGTGAAGAGGTGGACCTCCCCCCTGAACACACAGAGGATACAGATGGAAGTCAGTTCCTATAAAATATTGTTTCTTTCAATATAGACATAATATGAGAAGTATTGTGGCCTTAGTGGCCTTAGTCTTGGTATCAATGCATTGGGTCTGAGCCTGTATTCAAAAAGCATCTCAGAGTAGAAGTGCTGATCTGTCTTTATTCATTATGAAAAGATAAAACTGATCCTAGATCAGCGCTCCTACCCTGAAAACACTTTGTGAATACTAATTACAAAGGCTTTAAAGACACTATTCAATCGAAACCAATAACTAGATTTCCAGGTTTATTTTTAAAAGATGAAGAAGAGAGAAGACTCCTCCCACACAGCGAGATAAGAGCATGTTTGAATCAGCATGCCATTATTGTTTACAGACTGGTCCCAAAGCTTAGTTTCTATGCACTATTCTGCACAGCGCAATTTTACAAATAAGAATTGAAGTCGGCCATCGTCTATCCAGGTGTGTGTTTTTTCTGCCAGAAGCAGCAACTTGAACAAGATGCACTGCTGTGCACAGGGCCTTCACCTCTTTGTGCACTGGTTCTGTTCAGTACAGTTCAGTATAGTTCAGTTCAGTACAGTCCAGTATAGTTCAGGACAGTCCAGTATAGTATAGTCCAGTATAGTATAGTCCAGTATAGTTCAGTACAGTCCAGTATAGTATAGTCCAATATAGTTCAGTACAGTCCAGTATAGTATAGTCCAGTATAGTTCAGTACAGTCCAGTATAGTATAGTTCAGTACAGTATAGTCCAGTATAGTCCAGTATAGTATAGCTCAGTACAGTATAGTTTTGTACAGTATAGTCCAGTATTGTATAATTCAGTATAGTATAGTCCAGTATTGTATAGTTCAATCCAGTATAGTTTCGTACAGTATAGTCCAGTATTTTATAATTCAGTATAGTATAGTCCAGTATTGTATAGTTCAGTCCAGTATAGTTCAGTCCAGTATATTTCAGTATTGTATAGTTCAGTACAGTATAGTCCAGTACAGTCCAGTATAGCATAGTTCAGTACAGTATAGTCCAGTATTGTATAGTTCAGTACAGTATAGTCCAGTACAGTCCAGTATAGCATAGTTCAGTACAGTATAGTCCAGTATTGTATATTTCAGTCCAGTACAGTATAGTCCAGTACAGTATAGTCCAGTACAGTAAATTACAGTATCGTCCAGTATAGTATATTCCAGTACAGTATATTAACAGTCCAGTATAGTCCAGTACAGTATATTAACAGTCCAGTACAGTCCAGTACAGTATATTAACAGTCCAGTACAGTCCAGTACAGTATATTAACAGTCCAGTATAGTATAGTATAGTAACAGTACTTACCAGTGGGCTGACCTACTTGGGCAGAGGCAGGAAAAAGCTGCAACTCACTCTGCAGAGCATGATGCCCTCTGCTGGCCACAAAGGTGATCTACATGTCCCACAATGCTCCCTTGATAATGGGAGAATCTCAGTTGCATTTCCTTGATTCCTCGCACCCTCTCTCTGATCTTCTCATCCAATGGGTTTTGAGAAGGAGGCGAGGAGAGAGGACACAAGGAATCAAGGCCATGCAATTAAGATTCTCACTTGGACTCTTTCTCAATTAATTTTTCCTCGATTCCTTGTATCCTCTCTGCTTGTCTCCTTCTCAAAATTATTTTCAACCTTTTCCTTTCAATACGGTTGAGGAGATAGGATGCAAGGAATCACGGAAAGATTAATTGAGATGGAGCCATGGATTCTTGAGGAGTACCCTATTTGGTCCTCTGTAGCTCAGTTGGTAGAGCATGGTCCTCTGTAGCTCAGTTGGTAGAGCATGGTCCTCTGTAGCTCAGTTGGTAGAGCATGGTCCTCTGTAGCTCAGTTGGTAGAGCATGGTCCTCTGTAGCTCAATTGGTAGAGCATGGTCCTCTGTAGCTCAGTTGGTAAAGCATGGTCCTCTGTATCTCAGTTGGTAAAGCATGGTTCTCTGTAGCTCAGTTGGTAGAGCATGGTCCTCTGTAGACCAGTTGGTAAAGCATGATCTTCTGTAGCTCAGTTGGTAAAGCATGGTTCTCTGTAGCTCAGTTGGTAAAGCATGATCTTCTGTAGCTCAGTTGGTAAAGCATGGTTCTCTGTAGCTCAGTTGGTAGAGCATGGTCCTCTGTAGCTCAATTGGTAGAGCATGGTCCTCTGTAGCTCAGTTGGTAAAGCATGGTCCTCTGTAGCTCAGTTGGTAAAGCATGATCTTCTGTAGCTCAGTTGGTAAAGCATGGTTCTCTGTAGCTCAGTTGGTAGAGCATGGTCCTCTGTAGACCAGTTGGTAGAGCATGGTCCTCTGTATCTCAATTGGTAGAGCATGGTCCTCTGTAGCTCAGTTGGTAGAGCATGGTCCTCTGTAGCTCAGTTGGTAGAGCATGGTCCTCTGTAGCTCAATTGGTAGAGCATGGTCCTCTGTAGCTCAGTTGGTAAAGCATGATCCTCTGTAGCTCAGTTGGTAAAGCATGGTCCTCTGTAGCTCAGTTGGTAGAGCATGGTCCTCTGTAGCTCAGTTGGTAAAGCATGATCCTCTGTATCTCAGTTGGTAAAGCATGGTCCTCTGTAGCTCAGTTGGTAAAGCATGGTCCTCTGTATCTCAGTTGGTAGAGCATGGTCCTCTGTAGCTCAGTTGGTAAAGCATGGTCCTCTGTAGCTCAGTTGGTAAAGCATGATCCTCTGTAGCTCAGTTGGTAAAGCATGGTCCTCTGTAGCTCAGTTGGTAGAGCATGGTCCTCTGTAGCTCAGTTGGTAAAGCATGATCCTCTGTAGCTCAGTTGGTAAAGCATGGTCCTCTGTAGCTCAATTGGTAGAGCATGGTCCTCTGTAGCTCAGTTGGTAAAGCATGATCCTCTGTAGCTCAGTTGGTAGAGCATGGTCCTCTGTAGCTCAGTTGGTAGAGCATGGTCCTCTGTAGCTCAGTTGGTAAAGCATGGTCCTCTGTAGCTCAGTTGGTAGAGCATGGTCCTCTGTAGCTCAATTGGTAGAGCATGGTCCTCTGTAGCTCAGTTGGTAAAGCATGGTCCTCTGTAGCTCAGTTGGTAGAGCATGGTCCTCTGTAGCTCAATTGGTAGAGCATGGTCCTCTGTAGCTCAGTTGGTAAAGCATGGTCCTCTGTAGCTCAGTTGGTAGAGCATGGTCCTCTGTATCTCAGTTGGTAGAGCATGGTCCTCTGTATCTCAGTTGGTAGAGCATGGTCCTCTGTAGCTCAGTTGGTAAAGCATGGTCCTCTGTAGCTCAGTTGGTAGAGCATGGTCCTCTGTAGCTCAGTTGGTAAAGCATGGTCCTCTGTATCTCAGTTGGTAGAGCATGGTCCTCTGTATCTCAGTTGGTAGAGCATGGTCCTCTGTAGCTCAGTTGGTAAAGCATGGTCCTCTGTATCTCAGTTGGTAGAGCATGGTCCTCTGTAGCTCAGTTGGTAGAGCATGGTCCTCTGTAGCTCAGTTGGTCGAGCATGGTCCTCTGTAGCTCAGTTGGTAGAGCATGGTCCTCTGTATCTCAGTTGGTAGAGCATGGTCCTCTGTATCTTAGTTGGTAGAGCATGGTCCTCTGTAGACCAGTTGGTAGAGCATGGTCCTCTGTAGCTCAGTTGGTAGAGCATGGTCCTCTGTAGCTCAGTTGGTAGAGCATGGTCCTCTGTAGCTCAGTTGGTCGAGCATGGTCCTCTGTAGCTCAGTTGGTAGAGCATGGTCCTCTGTAGCTCAGTTGGTAAAGCATGGTCCTCTGTAGCTCAGTTGGTAAAGCATGGTCCTCTGTAGCTCAGTTGGTAAAGCATGGTCCTCTGTAGCTCAGTTGGTAGAGCATGGTCCTCTGTAGCTCAGTTGGTCGAGCATGGTCCTCTGTAGCTCAGTTGGTAGAGCATGGTCCTCTGTATCTCAGTTGGTAGAGCATGGTCCTCTGTATCTCAGTTGGTAGAGCATGGTCCTCTGTAGCTCAGTTGGTAGAGCATGGTCCTCTGTATCTCAGTTGGTAGAGCATGGTCCTCTGTAGCTCAGTTGGTAGAGCATGGTCCTCTGTAGCTCAGTTGGTAGAGCATGGTCCTCTGTAGCTCAGTTGGTAGAGCATGGTCCTCTGTATCTCAGTTGGTAAAGCATGGTCCTCTGTATCTCAGTTGGTAAAGCATGGTCCTCTGTATCTCAGTTGGTAGAGCATGGTCCTCTGTAGCTCAGTTGGTAGAGCATGGTCCTCTGTAGCTCAGTTGGTAGAGCATGGTCCTCTGTAGACCAGTTGGTAGAGCATGGTCCTCTGTAGCTCAGTTGGTAGAGCATGGTCCTCTGTAGCTCAGTTGGTAAAGCATGGTCCTCTGTAGCTCAGTTGGTAGACCATGGTCCTCTGTAGCTCAGTTGGTAGAGCTTGGCGCTTGCAACTCCAGGATAGTGGGTTTGATTCCCAGGACCACCCATAAGTAAAATGTATGCACGCATGACTGTAAGTAGAAAAGAAAAAAAAGCGTCTGCTAAATATCAAATTATACTGTATATTATTTAAATGGAGATGGCTTTAGACGAAATATCCCTTAGGTTTTTAATGCCCAGTCTTCACTGGGTAGAACTTTCCATCACAACTCAGGTAACAAGTTGTTTCTCTCTTCAGTAACTTTCCTACCACACAGTCGCAAAGTGGACAAAGTGGAAGAGGACTCGAAGGTGAGTTCATTAAGACACACAAAGTAAACAAGTCAGTCATGCATTCGTTTATGATATGGATTGTTCTTGTATTCTAGAATGTAAAACATTCTATTCTGTTTCTAGAACACAGAACAGCCCATACTACACTGAACAAAAATATAAACGCAACATGTAAAGTGTTGGTCCCATGTTTCATGAGCTGAAATAGAAGATCCCAGAAATGTTCCATATGCACAAAAATATTATTTATCTAAAACTTTGGGCACAAATTAGTTTACATCCCTGTTAGTGAGCATTTCTCCTTTGCTAATATAATCTATCCACCTGACCGGTGTGGCATATTAAGAAGCTGATTAATCAGCATGATCATTACACAGGTGTACCTTATGCTGGGGACAATGAAAGGCCACTCTAAATTGTGCACAGATGTCTCAAGTTTTTAGGGAGCGTGCAATTGGCATGCTGACTGCAGGAATGTCCACTAGAGTTGTTGCCAGTTAATTGAATGTTAATTTCTCTACCATAAGCCACCTCCAACATTGTTTTAGAGAATTTGGCATTACGTCAAACCGGCCTTACAACTGTAGACCATGTGTAACCACGCCAGCCCAGGACCTCCACATCCGGCTTCTTCAGCTGCGGTGTCGTCTGACCCTCCCTGGCCCATCCATGGCTGCGCCCCTGCCCAGTCTTGTGAAATCCATAGATTAGGGCCTAATGAATTTATATCAATTGGCTGATTTCCTTATATGAACTGTAACTCAGTAAAATCGTTGAATTTGTTGCATGTTGCGTTTATATTTTTGTTCAGTATATTTTATCATACAAAAATGTCACACAGGTTCTTATATGTTAGTATCATATCTACATGCCCATGATTCCAGCTATGTCTATAACCATAAGGTTTTAATTAACAACAGGGGCATTCAACAGTGTGCTGGTATCTGGGTCTTTTCTAACATGTATTTCCCATCCAAACCGCCCCTTCAGGACATCAAAGCGGTGGTGGGCGGGATCGACGGTATCAAGATCTCCCAGGAGATGGCGCTAGGCCTGGGGGACTTTGACCTGATCCGGGTGATCGGCCGCGGCAGCTACGCCAAGGTGCTGCTGGTGCGACTCAAGAAGAATGAACAGATCTACGCCATGAAGGTGGTCAAGAAGGAACTGGTGCACGACGATGAGGTGAGAGGCAGGAGCAGGAGAGGGAGGAGGGAGGGAGGAAGCAGGAGGACAGAGATGAAAAGAGGAGGAGTAGAGTAGAGGGAGGAAAAAGAGTGTATGAGTCCACAGAAGCCGGGGGATGAAATGAGAAAAGAAGAGGATCTCAGGGGGAGGAAAAGAGAAGTGGATAAAAGATGAGGAGGCGTGAAGGAACGATGACAAAGACAGGAAAAAGGGAAGAAGTTATTGTAACGTAAATTGGCCTTAACGAGGAAAATTATGAGTCAAATTGATTTAAAGATAGGGAGAAGAACTGAGGGAGTAAAATAAGTAAGGAGAAGAGAGGGAAGATTAAAAAAAACTGAGGATGATGAGTTTGAGGAATTATTGAGCGATATTATAGTTTCCACCTCTAGGTGGAGCTATGGTATTACTATTATACATATAGTTGATGTCGGAAGTTTACATATATCTTAGCCAAATACATTTAAAATCAGTTTTAAAAATCCCCTGTTTATGTCAGTTAGGATCACCACTTTATTTTAAGAATGTGAAATGTCAGAATAATAGTAGAGAGAATGATATATTTCAGCTTTTATTTCTTTCATCACATTCCCAGTGGGTCAGAAGTTTACATGCACTCAATTAGTATTTGTTAGTATTGCCTTTAAATTGTTTAACTTGGGTCAAACGTTTCAGGAAGCCTTCCACAAGCTTCCCACAATAAGTTTTGTGAATTTTGGCCCATTCCTCCTGACAGAGCTGGTGTAACTGAGTCAGACTTGTAGGCCTCCTTGCTCGCACACGCTTTTTCAGTTCTGTCCACACATTTTCTATAGGATGAGGTCAGGGCTTTCAAATCAAATCAAAGTTTGTCACGTGCGCCGAATACAACAGGCTCTAACCAATAGTGCGAAAAAAAAGGTATGTGTGTGTGTGTGTGTAGGTAAGTAAAGAAATAAAACAGTAAAAAGACATTTGAAAATAACAGTAGCAAGGCTATATACAGACACCGGTTAGTCAGGCTTATTGAGGTAGTATGTACATGTAGGTATGGTTAAAGTGACTATGCATATATGATGAACAGAGAGTAGCAGTAGCGTAAAAAGAGGGGTTGGCGCGTGGTGGGACACAATGCAGAAAGCCCGGTTAGCCAATGTGCGGGAGCACTGGATGGTCGGGCCAATTGAGGCAGTATGTACATGAATGTATAGTTAAAGTGACTATGCATATAAGATAAACAGAGAGTAGCAGCAGAGTAAAAGAGGGGTTGGGGAAGGGGGGCACACAATGCAAATAGTCCGGGTAACCATTTGGTTACCTGTTCAGGAGTTTTATGGCTTGGGGGTAAAAACTGTTGAGAAGCCTTTTTGTCCTAGACTTGGCACTCCGGTACCGCTTGCCATACTGTAGTAGAGAGAACAGTCTATGACTGGGGTTGCTGGGGTCTTTGACAACTTTTAGGGCCTCCCTCTGACACCGCCTGGTGTAGAGGTCCTGGATGATAGGCAGCTTTGCACCAGTGATGTGCCTCTGAAGTGCTAGGTGGTCAGAGGCCGAGCAATTGCCATACCAGGCAGTGATGCAACCGGTCAGGATGTTGCAGCTGTAGAACCTTTTAAGGATCTCAGGACCCATGCCAAATCTTTTTAGTTTCCTGAGGGGGAATAGGCTTTGTCGTGCCCTCTTCACGACTGTCTTGGTGTGTTTGGACCATTCTAGTTTGTTGTTGATGTGGACACCAAGGAACTTGAAGCTCTCAACCTGCTCCACTACAGCCCCGTCGATGAGAATGGGGGCGTGCTTGGTGCTCCTTTTCCTGTAGTCCACAATCATCTCCTTAGTCTTGGTTATGTTGAGGGATAGGTTGTTATTCTGGCACCACCCGGCCAGGTCTCTGACCTCCTCCCTATAGGCTGTCTCGTCGTTGTAGGTGATCAGGCCTACCACTGTTGTGTCGTCTGAAAACTTAATGATGGTGTTGGATTTGTGCCTGGCCGTGCAGTCGTGGGTGAACAGGGAGTACAGGAGGGGACTGAGCACGCACCCCTGGGGAGCTCCAGTGTTGAGGATCAGCGTGGGAGATGTGTTGCTACCTACCCTCACCACCTGGGGGCGGCCTGTCAGGAAGTCCAGGATCCAGTTGCCGAGGGAGGTGTTTAGTCCCAGGTTCCTTAGCTTAGTGATGAGCTTTGAGGGTACTATGGTGTTGAACGCTGAGCTGTAGTCAATGAATAGCATTCTCACATAGGTGTTCCTTTTGTCCAGGTGGGAAAGGGCAGTGTGGAGTGCAATAGACATTGCATCATCTGTGGATCTGTTTGGGCAGTATGCAAATTGGAGTGGGTCTAGGTGGGTCTAGGTCTATAATGGTGTTGATGTGAGCCATTACCAGCCTTTCAAAGCACTTCATGGCTACGGACGTGAGTGCTACGGGTCTGTAGTCATTTAGGCAGGTTGCCTTTGTGTTCTTGGGCACAGGGACTATGGTGGTCTGCTTGAAACATGTTGGTATTACAGACTCAATCAGGGACATGTTGAAAATGTCAGTAAAGACACCTGCCAGTTGGCCAGCACATGCCCGGAGCACACGTTCTGGTAATCCGTCTGGCCCCGCAGCCTTGTGTATGTTGACCTGTTTAATGGTCTTACTCACGTCGGCTACGGAGAGTGTGATCACACAGTTGTCCGGAACAGCTGATGCTCTCATGCATGCCTCAGTGTTGCTTGCCTCGAAGCGAGCATAGAAGTGATTTAGCTCGCTTTGTGATGGCCACTCCAATACCTTGACTTTGTTGTCCTTAAGCCATTTTGCCACAACTTTGGAAGTATGCTTGGGGTCATTGTCCATTTGGAAGACCCATTTGCGACCAAGCTTTAACTTCCTGACTGATGTCTTGAGATGATGCTTTAATATATCCACATAATTTTCCTCCCTCATGATGCCATCTATTTTGTGAAGGGCACTAGTCCCTCCTGCAGCAAAGCACCCCCCCAACATGATGCTGCCACCCCTGTGCTTCAAGGTTGGGATGGTGTTCTTCGGCTTGCAAGCATCCCTCTTTTTCCTCCAAACATAACGATAGTCATTATGGCCAAACAGTTCTATTTTTGTTTCATCAGACCAGAGGACATTTCTACAAAAAGCACAGTCTTTATCCCCATGTGCAGTTGCAAACCGTAGTCTGGCTTTTTTTATAGCGGTTTTGGAGCAGTGGCTTCTTCCTTGCTGAGCGGCCTTTCAGGTTATATAGGACTCGTTTTACTGTGAATATAGATACTTTTGTACCTATTTCCTCCAGCATCTTCACAAGGTCCTTTACTGTTGTTCTGTGATTGATTTACACTTTTAGCACCGAAGTACGTTCATCACTAGGAGACAGAACGCATCTCCTTCCTGAGCGGTATGACGGCTGCGTGGTCCCATGGTGTTTATACTTGCGTACTATTGTTTGTACAGATGAACGTGGTACCTTCAGGCGTTTGGAAATTGCTTCCAAGGATGAACCAGACTTGTGGGGGTCTACAATTTTTTTTCTGAGGTCTTGGCTGATTTCTTTTGATTTTCCCATTATGTCAAGCAAAGAGGCACTGAGTTTCAAGGTAGGCCTTGAAATACATCCACAGGTCCACCTCCAATTGACTCAAATTAAGCTTCTAGAGCCATGACATAATTTTCAGGAATTTTCCAATCTGTTTAAAGGCACAGTCAATTTAGTGTATGTAAACTTCTGACCCACTGAAATTTTGAGACAGTGAATTATAAGTGAAATAATCTGTCTGTAAACAATTGTTGGAAAACTTACTTGTGTCATGCCAAAACTATAGTTTGTTAACAAGAAATTTGTGGAGTGGTTGAAAAACAAGTTTTAATGACTTCAACCTAAGTGAATCTAAACTTCTGACTTCAACTGTAGCACACATCAGATGACTGACAGAATTACAGGGAGAGGATAGGTGTTTCTGATAATAGAGAGAGAGAATCCTCTCTTGGCTTGTAATTATTTGAGTTCTTCAAGTTTAAATGTATAACTCGGAGACAGACAACACTACAACCAATTATTCTTGTGGAGAAGACCATTCCTTCTAAAGCATTTTACATGTTAGATGTTTAGCAGACACTCTTATCCAGAGCAACTTACAGTAGTGTTGGTCTACCAACTGAGCCACACAGGACCAGTCAACACTCAACATACTGTTAAAAGGGCAGTACAGGATTGATACATACATTTTTGGGGCTTTTAAAGCGGTTACATTTTTCCTGCCCTGTCCCTCAACCGTTTACCAAAAGAAGTGGCGGGGTGACTGCTTTGTTTTTTGAATCCCGGATTGCACTTTTAATGGAATTATGTCTGTGGTATCAAATCAAATTTATTTATATAGCCCTTCTTACATCAGCTGATATCTCAAAGTGCTGTACAGAAACCCAGCCTAAAACCCCAAACAGCAAGCAATGCAGGTGTAGAAGCACGGTGGCTAGGAAAAACTCCCTAGAAAGGCCAAAACCTAGGAAGAAACCTAGAGAGGAACCAGGCTATGAGGGGTGGCCAGTCCTCTTCTGGCTGTGCCGGATGGAGATTATAACAGAACATGGCCAAGATGTTCAAATGCTCGTAAATGACCAGCATGGTCAAATAATAATAATCACAGTAGTTGTCGAGGGTGCAACAGGTCAGCACCTCAGGAGTAAATGTCAGTTGGCTTTTCATAGCCGATCATTAAGAGTATCTCTACCGCTCCTGCTGTCTCTAGAGAGTTGAAAACAGCAGGTCTGGGACAGGTCGCACGTCCGGTGAACAGGTCAGGGTTCCATAGCCACAGGCAGAACAGTTGAAACTGGAGCAGCAGCACGGCCAGGTGGACTGGGGACAGCAAGGAGTCATCATGCCAGGTAGTCCTGAGGCATGGTCCTAGGGCTCAGGTACTCCGAGAGAGAGAAAGAGAGAAAGAGAGAATTAGAGAGAGCATACTTAAATTCCCACAGGACATCGGATAAGACAGGAGAAATACTCCAGATATAACAGACTGACCCTAGTCCCCCGACACATAAACTACTGCAGCATAAATACTGGAGGCTTAGACAGGAGGGGTCAGGAGACACTGTGGCCCCATCCGATGATACCCCCGGACAGGGCCAAACAGGCAGGATATAACCCACTTTGCCAAAGCACAGCCCCCACACCACTAGAGGGATATCTTCAACCACCAACTTACCATCCTGAGACAAGGCCAGGTATTGCCCAAAGATCTCCGCCACGGCACAACCTAAGGAGGGAGGGGGGGGGGGGGGGGGGGGGGGGGGGGGGCGCCAACCCAGACAGGAAGACCACGTCAGTGACTCAACCCACTAAAGTGACACACCCCTCCTAGGGACGGCTTGGAAGAGCACCAGTAAGCCAGTGACTAGTCAGGATTCTAGCAGCCGTATTTAGCACTAACTAAAGTTTATTTAGTGCTTTATCTAGGTAGCCGGAAAGTAGAGCATTGCAGTAGTCTAACCTAGAAGTGACAAAAGCATGGATTCATTTTTCTGCATCATTTTTGGACAGAACATTTCTGATTTTTGCAATGTTACGTAGACGGAAAAAAGCTGTCCTTGAAACAGTCTTGATATGTTCGTCAAAAGAGAGATCAGGGTCCAGAGTAACGCCGAGGTCCTTCACAGTTTTATTTGAGATGACTGTACAACCGTCAAGATCAATTGTCAGATTCAACAGAAGATCTCTTTGTTTCTTGGGACCTAGGACAAGCATCTCTGTTTTGTCCGAGTTTAAAAAGTAGAAAGTTTGCAGCCATCCACTTTCTTATGTCTGAAACACAGGCTTCCAGCGAGGGCAATTTTGGGGCTTCACCATGTTTCATCGAAATGTACAGCTGTGTGTCATCCGCATAGCAGTGAAAGTTAACATTATGTTTTTGAATGACACCCCCAAGAGGTAAAATATATAGCGACAACAATAGTGGTCCTAAAACGGAACCTTGAAGAACACCGAAATTTACAGTTGATTTGTCAGAGGACAACCATCCACAGAGACAAACTGATATCTTTCCAAGAGATAAGATCTAAACCAGGCCAGAACTTGTCCGTGTAGACCAATTTGGGTTTCCAATCTCTCCAAAAGAATGTGGTGATTGATGGTATCTAAAACAACACTAAGGTCTAGGAGCACGAGGACAGATGCAGAGCATCTGTCTGACGCCATTAAAAGGTCATTTACCACCTTCACAAGTGCAGTCTCAGTGCTATGATGGGGTCTAAAACCAGACTGAAGCATTTCGTATACATTATTTGTCTTCAGGAAGGCAGTGAGCTGCTGCCCAACAGCTTTTAATTTTTTGTTGTTGAGAGGAATGGGAGATTCGATATAGGCCGATAGTTTTTTATATTTTCTGGGTCAAGGTTTGGCTTTTTCAAGAGAGGCTTAATTACTGCCACTTTTAGTGAGTTTGGTACACATCCGGTAGATAGAGAGCCATTTATTATGTTCAACATAGGAGGGCCAAGCACAGGAAGCAGTTATTTCAGTCGTTTAGTTGGAATAGGGTCCAGTATGCAGCTTGAAGGTTTAGAGGCCATGATTATTTTCATAATTGTGTCAAGAGATATAGTACTAAAACACTTGAGTGTCTCCCTTGATCCTAGGTCCTGGCAGAGTTGTGCAGACTCAGGACAACTGAGCTTTGGAGGAATATGCAGATTTAAAGAGGAGTCCGTAATTTGCTTTCTAATGATCATGATCTTTTCCTCAAAGAAGTTCATGAATTTATTACTGCTGAAGTGAAAGCCATCCTCTCTTGGGGAATGCTGCTTTTTAGTTAGCTTTGCAACAGTATCAAAATGAAATTTTGGATTGTTCTTATTTTCCTCAATTAAGTTGGAAAAATAGGATGATCGAGCAGCAGTGAGGGCTCTTCGATAATGCACGGTACTGTCTTTCCAAGCTAGTCGGACGAATTCCAGTTTGGTGTGGTGCCATTTCCCTTCCAATTTTCTGGAAGCTTGCTTCAGAGCTCGGGTATTTTCTGTATACCAGGGAGCTAGTTTCTTATGACAAATGTTTTTAGTTTTTAGGGGAGCAATTGCATTTAGGCTATTGCGCAAGGTTAAATTGAGTTCCTCAGTTAGGTGGTTAACTGATTTTTGTCCTCTGACGTCCTCGGGTAGGCAGAGGGAGTCTGGAAGGGCATCAAGGAATCTTTGGGTTGTCTGAGAATTTATAGCACGACTTTTGATGATTCTTGGTTGGGGTCTGAGCAGATTATTTGTTGCGATTGCAAACGTAATAAAATGGTGGTCCGATAGTCCAGGATTATGAGTAAAAACATTAAGATCCACAACATTTATTCCATGGGACAAAACTAGGTCCAGAGTATGACTGTGGCAGTGAGTAGGTCCAGAGACATGTTGGACAAAACCCACCGAGTCGATAATGGCTCCGAAAGCCTTTTGGAGTGGGTCTGTGGACTTTTCCATGTGAATATTAAAGTCACCAAAAAGTAGAATATTATCTGCTATGACTACAAGGTCCGATAGGAATTCAGGGAACTCAAAGAGGAACGCTGTATATGGCCCAGAAGGCCTGTAAACAGTAGCTATAAAAAAAGTGATTGAGTAGGCTGCAGAGATTTCATGACTAGAAGCTCAAAAGACGAAAACATAGTTTTTTTTTGTAAATTGAAATTTGCTATCGTAAATGTTAGCAACACCTCCGCCTTTGCGGGATGCGCGGGGATATGGTCACTAGTGTAACCAGGAGGTGAGGCCTCATTTAACACAGTAAATTCATCAGGCTTAAGCCATGTTTCAGTCAGGCCAATCACATCAAGATTATGATCAGTGATTAGTTCATTGACTATGACTGCCTTGGAAGTGAGGGATCTAACATTAAGTAGCCCTATTTTGAGATGAGGTATCACAATCTATTTCAATAATGGCAGGAATGGAGGAGGTCTTTATTCCAGTGAGATTGCTAAGGCGAACACCGCCATGTTTAGTTTTGCCCAACCTAGGTTGAGGCACAGACACGGTCTCAATGGGGATAGCTGAGCTGACTACACTGACTGTGCTAGTGGCAGACTCCACTAAGCTGGCAGGCTGGCTAACAGCCTGCTGCCTGGCCTGCACACAATTTCATTGTGGCGCTAGAGGAGTTAGAGCCCTGTGTATGTTGATGGATAAGATTAGAGCACCCCTCCAGCTAGGATGGAGTCCGTCACTCCTCAACAGGCCAGGCTTGGTCCTGTTTGTGGGTGAGTCCCAGAAAGAGGGCCAATTATCTACAAATTCTATCTTTTGGGAGAGGCAGAAAACAGTTTTCAACCAGCGATTGAGTTGTGAGACTGCTGTAGAGCTCATCACTCCCCCTAACTGGGAGGGGGCCAGAGACTCTGTTGTAGAGCTCATCACTCCCCCTAACTGGGAGGAGCCAGAGACTCTGTTGTAGAGCTCATCACTCCCCCTAACTGGGAGGGGGCCAGAGACAATTATCTTACACCGTACGGCCCGTTCAGTGATTTATATATCTGTCATTATAGAGCTCCCTTTATATATCTCTCATTATCGATCTTGAAAATTTGTCACATGCTTCGTAAACAACAGGTGTAGAATTATTCCTTTATTCAGTAAAGTACTCTTCAAATGTGTAAACAGAAAACCACAACAGCAGAAAGAGTTCAAGTTCAATCAGCTCTTAAGAACAGAACCACTCTTCCTTGACTACCATTGCCAATATAACAGCAAAGCGCCAGGCTTAGCCAAACAAAGCCTGGCCCAGATGTCAATTTCAGGGACGTCAGACAGTTGTCAGAGACAGACAGACGGGTGTGTTTACATATTAACCTTTTACTGCAGTGGGCTAAATCAGCATCACACAGGGTGTTTCTTGGTAGGCTTAAACAAATCTACTTTGAAACAAAAGTATCCATCTCACACACTTGGTTATGGGCTTAAAAAAAGAAGACACCTGTACCATGTCAGATATAGAGTTGTAATGTATTACATTTAGAATTTGCATTCCAATATTACACTTTTATACATCACAGAAGACTGAATATAACTAAACCGTTTGACATAGGAGCACCAGATTTTCGGCGGTTTCTTTTAAATTATGTTTATTATGAAAAATATGAATAACATTCCACCCATGAGGCCTCTAGAGGGCAATTTTGTCATTTGACTGCAGCAAAGTGTTTTTGAAAAGGTCACTGCTGGCCATATTTCAGGCCTGATGAGGAACAGGAGGATATTTTAGGAGACAGTACCTGACCCGGGTTCAGCCTAGAAAGAACCTGGCCTGGGTTCAGCCTAGATAGTCCCTGGCCCGGGTTCAGCCTAGAAAGTACCTGGCCTGGGTTCAGCCTAGATAGTCCCTGTCCCGGGTTCAGCCTAGACAGACCCTGGCCCGGGTTCAGCCTAGACAGTCCCTGGCCCGGGTTCATCCTAGTCAGTCCCTGGGAGTCAGTCCCTGGGAGTCAGTCCCTGGCCCGGGTTCAGCCTAGTCAGCACCACTTTCAAGGCAGCCAAGGCCCAGCTTTAAGAAAGAAACATGGCCGCCCCCCAGCCAAAGCCAGACAGGTTGCTATCATAGATATAGAACCTAAAGGGTGCACCTCCAATATTTTCCATTAATCCATAGAGGTAGAAAGAGGGCACACTGCCGATCATCGATTACCATTGATCCATAGAGGTAGAAAGAGGGCATACTGCCGATCACCGATTGCCATTGATCGCTTTTGTGACAACAAGGCCAGAACCACTGAGGGCTATCTCCATTTTAAAGTAGTGAAATATGTATTTGTTCTTTGTGTATTTCTATGAGTTGATTGGCAGTTGGTTAACAACAGTGATAGAGATAGATAGATAGATAGTGAAGAGACCAACCCACCCAAACACTAGACCCACCCGCCCAAACAAACACTAGACCCAGCCGCCCAACCAAACACTAGACCCACACTAGACTCACCCGCCTATCCAAACACTAGACCCACCCGCCCATCCAAACACTAGACCCAGCCGCCCAAACAAACACTAGACCCACCCGCCCATCCAAACACTAGACCCAGCCGCCCAAACAAACACTAGACCCACACTAGACTCACCCGCCTATCCAAACACTAGACCCACCCGCCCATCCAAACACTAGACCCAGCCGCCCAAACAAACACTAGACCCACCCGCCCATCCAAACACTAGACCCAGCCACCGAAACAAACACTAGACCCAGCCGCCCATCCAAACACTAGACCCAGCCACCCAAACAAACACTAGACCCAGCCGCCCAAACACTAGACCCACCCGCCCATCCAAACACTAGACCCACCCGCCCATCCAAACACTAGACCCAGCCGCCCATCCAAACACTAGACCCAGCCGCCCATCCAAACACTAGACCCAGCCGCCCAAACAAACACTAGACCCAGCCACCCAAACAAACACTAGACCCAGCCACCCAAACAAACACTAGACCCAGCCACCCAAACAAACACTAGACCCAGCCACCCAAACAAACACTAGACCCAGCCGCCTAAACACTAGACCCAGCCACCCAAACAAACACTAGACCCAGCCGAACACTTTCAGAAGAGGAAGTATAAGGCCATGTCCTGGAAAAACAACAGATGTCTGTCTTCATCCGTGAATTCCCAGCGCAATCACAGCCAGAGCTCTGTAATCTGCTTACTCTCTGTTGGCACTGGCCTGGGCTTGCAAATAAATTGCTCTCTGACCTCGAGGGGACCCCATTGATTTTGTAGTCACTCTCACTCAGATATCATATTAACATAAATCATGGAAAAATGTGTAGATTTGCTGGAAATTATCTTTAAAAACGGCAAAGATTTCTCTACACCCCACTGCAAAAATGTGCAAAATTGCAGGAAATTAGCTGTAAAACTGCCCAAAAATTATCCATGCCCCATGGTAAATGTGTAGAATTGCAGGGAATTAGCTGTAAAATTGCCAAAAGATGATCCATGACCCATGGTAATATGTGTAGAACTGCAGGGAATTAACATTAAAACCTTCATTTTTCTCTACGCCACTAAATTGTTTTGCCGGTGGGGGGGGGGGGGGTTCCCCTAACCAAATCTCGCTTATGACCCTCAACATTTCTCTTTTGGGTTCCAGACTGTAAAAGAACCCCTGGGTTAAAGAGTTGTTTGAGTAGCTTAGAGTAAGAGCTCTAAGTACAGAAATAAAATAAAGTAAAAAAAATATAAAAGTAACATAATAAAATAACAACGAGGCTATATACAGGGGGTACCGGTACTGAGTCAATGTGCGGGGTTACAGGGTAGTCGAGGTAATTTGTACATGTAGGTAGGGGTGAAGTGACTATGCATAGATAATTAACAACGTGTGTTTATTGTGTGGTCATCTAGGTGGCCGTTGTGTGATTGGAAAATTGTTTATGCAGTGTTTTAGTGTTTCCTGTGTTTCTTTTTACTTCTTCATTTGCCAGAGGAAGAGAAAACAAAAAGGTGCCTCTTTCTCTAACTCGTGTTTCTATTTGTGATTGGTCCCCTTTAGTTTTCCGTTATTCCTACGCGTTAGATTGTCGTCCAGTAGTACTATCAAGCAACGACCTCAAATGAATGTCGTAGCATGTAGACGCTGAAACGTTCCTTCATCTGTGCATTTTCTTTTTTAGATACTTATTCATCCCATATTTTCCATGTATGTCTATGTTCCATTTCTTGTGTTTTATGCCTTCTATTTTATTCATTGGAAGGTAGACAGTTGAAGTCATCAGTAGGGTAACTTCTACCTAAAATGGATCCATGTTCTAGTCGATTTACTCAGTCTTTCCTTCATAAAAGGTAGTTTAATCTAAAGGGTTGATACAGTGTATTCAAACTGTTTCCCCTTTTCCACGTTTTGTTACGTTACAGCCTTATTCTAAATTTGATTAAATAAATAACATTTCTCATCAATCTACACACAATACCCATAATGACAAAGCAAAAATAGGTTTAGATATTTTTGCAAATGTATAAAAAAAAAACAGATACCTTATTTACATAAGTAATCAGATCCTTTGCTATGAGACTCCAAATTGTTTCCAATGATTTTCTGTGAGATGTTTCTACAACTTGATTGGAGTCCATCTGTGGTAAATTCAATTGATTGGACATGATTTGGAAAGATACACACCTGTCTATATAAGGTCCCACACTGCATGTCAGAGCAACAACCAACCCTTGAGGTCAAAGGAATTGTCCGTAGAGCTCAGAGACAGGATTGTGTCGAGGCACAGATCTGAGGAAGGGTACAAAAAATGTCTGCTGTATTTAAGGTCCCCAAGAACACAGTGGTCTCAATCATTCTTAAATGGAAGAAGTTTGGAACCACCAAGACTCATCCTAGAGCTAGCCGCCCGACCAAACTGAGCAATAGGGGGAGAAGGGCCTTAGTCAGGGAGGTGACCAAGAACTCGATGATCACTCTGACAGAGCTCCAGAGTTGCTCTGTGGAGATGGGAGAACCTTCCAGAAAGACAAACATATCTGCAGAACTCCACCAGTTAGGCCTTTATGGTAGAGAGGCTTCGGGACAAGTCTCTGAATATCCTTGAGGGGCCCAGCCGTGGCCCGGACTGGAACCAGAGGGAACATCCCGAGCCTGAAAATAGCTGTGCAGCGACACTCCCCATCCAACCTGACAGAGCATGAGAGGATCTGCGGAGAAGAATGGGAGAAACTCCATAAATACAGGTGTGCCAAGCTTGTAGCGTCATTCCCAAGCAGAATCCAGGCTGTAATCACTGACAAAGTTGTTTCAACAAAGTACTGAGTAAAGGGTCTGAATACTTATGTAAATGTGATGTTTCTTATTTTTAATAAATTTGCTACAATTTCTAAAAACCTGTTTTTGCTTTGTCATTATGGGGTATTGTGTGTAGATTGAGGGGGAAAAAAACTATTGAATCCATTTTAGAATAAGGCTGAAACGTAATAAAATGTGAAAAGTCAAGGGGTCTGAATACTTTCCAAATGCACTGTACCAGGACAGTAGAAATCCATTAGGTAGAATATAGTGGCTTAGATAAAATGTTCTTGTATTGTACTGAGCAATGAGAAATGAAGAAAATGGCTGCTTTGTGTTGTGATGCTCTACTAATTCTTCCTCCGGGGAACTGAGTTGACAGCACAGAGACATGAAAGGCAGAGCAGGTAGTCTGTCTGGCAGAAAGGCAGAGCAGGTAGTCTGTCTGGCAGAAAGGCAGAGCAGGTAGTCTGTCTGGCAGAAAGGCAGAGCAGGTAGTCTGTCTGGCAGAAAGGCAGAGCAGGTAGTCTGTCTGGCAGAAAGGCAGAGCAGGTAGTCTGTCTGGCAGAAAGGCAGAGCAGGTAGTATGTCTGCTATGACAGGATACTGCTACTTTATGAATACAGACAATGGTCGCTAATGTGTCGTCTTTTCATCTCTCTCTCTTTTGCTCCATCCACTCGCTCTCTCCCTCTCACTCCTTCTCCAACAGGACATCGACTGGGTGCAGACAGAGAAGCATGTGTTTGAGCAGGCGTCTACCAATCCGTTTTTAGTGGGCCTTCACTCATGCTTTCAGACAGAGAGCCGGTAAGAGGCAGACAGAGGCTATGTCCCAAATGGTACCCTGTTCCCTATTTAGTGCACTAGTTTAGACCAGAACCCTATGGGCCTTGGGTCAAAAGTAGTGCACTATGTAGGAAATGGGGTGCCAATTGGGACGAAACAAGATACTCAGTACAGGTTCCAACATGTTGCTTTTTACATTGAGAATGTGTTCTAAACACAGGTGGGAAAAGTACTCAATAGTCATACTGTAGTAAAAGTAAAGATACTTGAGTCGTTTTCTATTAAGGTAAAAGTCCCCCAGTAAAATACTACTTGAGTAAAAGTCTAAAAGTATTTGGTTTTAAATATACTTAAGTATCAAAAGTAAATGGAATTGCTAAAATGTAATTAAGTATAAAAAATATAAATAATTTCAACTTCCTAATATTAAGCAAACCAGAGAGCACAATTTACATTTTTATTGACAGATAGCCAGGTGCACACTCCAACACTCAGACATCATTTACAAACGAAGCATGTGTGTTTAGTGAGTCCTCCAGGTCAGAGGCAGGTAGGAATGACCAGGGATGTTCTCTGTTTAGTGAGTCCTCCAGGTCAGAGGCAGGTAGGAATGACCAGGGATGTTCTCTGTTTAGTGAGTCCTCCAGGTCAGAGGCTGGTAGGAATGACCAGGGATGTTCTCTGTTTAGTGAGTCCTCCAGGTCAGAGGCAGGTAGGAATGACCAGGGATGTTCTCTGTTTAGTGAGTCCTCCAGATCAGAGGCAGGTAGGAATGACCAGGGATGTTCTCTGTTTAGTGAGTCCTCCAGGTCAGAGGCAGGTAGGAATGACCAGGGATGTTCTCTTGATAAGTGAGTCCTCCAGGTCAGAGGCAGGTAGGGATGACCAGGGATGTTCTCTTGATAAGTGCGTGAATTGGACAATGTTCCTGTCCAAGCACAGTACTTTTCGGTGTCAGGGAAAATGTAAGGAGTAAAAAGTAACTTATTTCCTTTAGGAATGTAGTGAAGTAAAAGTAAAAGTTGCCAAAAATCTAAATAGTAAAGGAAAGTACAGATTTCCCCAAAAACGACTTAAGTAGTACTTTAAAGTATTTTTTACTTAAGTACTTTACACCACTGGTTCTGAATGACATGCTGTGGCTAAATAAAGGTAACATTTCTCTGTAGCTTTCCCACTGGTCTTGGAACTAGGCAACTTAATCGCTCACCATTAGACCTCTGTTAATTTTCAGTGTGAAGTAAAAAACTATGGAGCTGTGGCTTCTGTGAATAGTGATACATTCAGTGACAGACTTCTCATTGTAACTTTATGTACACTTGTAGTCAATTACTGGTAGGCCATGAGAGTGTTTACCGTCAGACCATGAACCATGACCTGTAAAACCAAACAGAATGTTAAGAGGCATTGGGGACAGTCATTTTTACCCAGGCTTTTTTTTACTGGGGGTTTTTAGAGCAAAAATGATTTTGGGGAAGAAAAAAAATTAACCAATTTCACGAAGACATTGATTGTTACGAAGAACTTAAGCTAAGATAAATTATAATTGAATTGGCATCCGTGCAGCCTCCCCTTGTACAATGACAATACTTGACTATTGTTTGGGAAAATGGCAATCTTGGTACAAGGACCACTTAGGATACGTTCAACCTTCAGACACTCTCCCAAGACAGTTTCCCAATTTCTTCTCCTTCCCTGTTCTTCCGATTCTAGGTTATTTCTCGTGATCGAGTACGTCAACGGAGGGGATCTGATGTTTCATATGCAACGGCAACGGAAACTACCAGAAGAACATGCGAGGTAAACCGACATTCTACTCCAGTTCCTCCGGTACTTCAACAGCATACGGATAGAACCCGTCAATCAACCCTTAAACATGGCTCTCTGCCATTTCCCCTATAAACGTATCCATTTGTTTTGAGGAGGACGAGGCCCTATTAGAATCCCAACATGAAAGGCACATGGGTGAAGTGGATGAAGTTGGTGGTATCACCGTATAGTCAAGTCCCAATCTCTGTCCGTAGCCACCGTCCTCCCTCTCCCTCACTGTCTCTCCCGTCCACTCTCTCCCTCGCTGTCTCTCCCCTACTCCCCTACTGCACAAAGTGAGGGACAAGGAGAGGCCGAGCCATTTCTTGAAATAGCCTCGTTGAAGCTGTACGATGACACACAGGCAGGCAGCCCTCATAATTGGGCTCGTTTGCTTCGTACAGAGAGTGCTGTTCAAGGAGAGTGACAAACTGGCCTGGAACAGAAACAGCCTGTGATTGGTAGATTGTTACTATTTTGGGGCGGCTGGTGCAAAACCACTTTGATTGACTCTCCTGTGCTCTTCTTATTTTTCTTCCGGAGAAAGCTACTCCCCGCTTGACAGTCTGTTAGCGTTTCCGTGGAAGGGCAAGTCAAACCAAATTCTCCTGACGTGCTCTTTTGAAGAAAAAAAACATCATTACATCGGCAAAACATAATTAGCGCTCATAATTCATTGTGCCTGTCTACGTAGTTTCTCTGAGTGCGCTGGTGATAAACTTGGATCAAAGGCAGGATGATTTAGAGAGGCAAGGGCCCCCACTGGCACTCCATCTGTATGCAGTGGGCCACGGCCCCGTCCATGCACAGCGGCATGGTTATCACCGATAATGATGGTACATATTCATGAGGCGTGCTCTGAGAGGTCGCTGGGTTGGTTCCCCTGAGGGGACGGTGGTGGAGCTGTCAGGATGAAGTGCACAACACCGCTCAGTGAGGCTCAGTGAGGCACTTCTCTCTCTCTCTCTCTCTCTCTCTCTCTCTCTCTCTCTCTCTCTCTCTCTCTCTCTCTCTCTCTCTCTCTCTCTCTCTCTCTCTCTCTCTCTCTCTCTCTCTCTCTCTCTCTCTCTCTCTCTCTCTCTCTCTCTCTCTCTCTCTCTCTCTCTCTCTCTCTCTCTCTCTCTCTCGGTGCCCTGTTTCTCTCTCTCTCTCTCTCTCTCTCTCTCTCTCTCTCTCTCTCTCTCTCTCTCTCTCTCTCTCTCTCTCTCTCTCTCTCTCTCTCTCTCTCTCTCTCTCTCTCTCTCTCTCTCTCTCTCTCTCTCTCTCTCTCTCTCTCTCTCTCTCTCTCTCTCTCTCTCTCTCTCTCTCTCTCTCTCTCTCTCTCTCTCTCTCTCTCTCTCTCTCTCTCTCTCTCTCTCTCTCTCTCTCTCTCTCGGTGCCCTGTATCTCTCTCGGTGCCCTGTTTCTCTCTCGGTGCCCTGTTTCTCTCTCGGTGCCCTGTTTCTCTCTCTCCCTGTGCCCTGTATCTCTCTCTCCCTTTCTCTCTCTCTCTCTGTGTGCCCTGTCTCTATCTCTCTCTGTCTGCCTTGTCTCTATCTCTCTCTCTCTGTGCCCTCTCGCTCTCTTGTCTCTCTCTGTCTCTGTGCCCTCTCTCTGTCTCTGTGCCCTCTCTCTCTCTGTCTGTCTCTGTGCTCTCTTTCTCTCGCTCTCTTTCTCTCGCTCTCTTTCTCTGTGCACTTGTTCTCCCGCTCTCCCTCTCGCTCACCCCAATCCACAAAAGTGGAGACAAATTTGACCTGTGGAATTACCATGGAATGTGTTTCAGCAGCAATCTCAGAAAAATCTTCTGCAGTATAATCAACAGCAGACTCATTTTCTCAGTGAAACAATGTCCTGAGTAAATGTCAAATAGGCTTTTTGCCAAAATACTGTTCGATAGACCACGTATACACCCTGCACACATTTATTGACATACAAACAAAACAAAAGATAAGTCTTCTCATGCTTTGTTGATTTAAAAAAAGCTTTTGAATCAATTTGGCACCAGGGTCTGCTATACAAATTGATGGGGGGAAGTATATGACATAATGTCAATGTACACAAACAACAAGTGCGCAATTAAAATTGGCAATAAACACACAGATTTCTTTCCTCAGAGCTGTGGGGTGAAACAGGGATGCAGCTTGAGCCCCACCCTCTTCAACATATACAATATCAATGAATTGGCGAGGGCACTAGAACACTCTGCGCCACCCGACCTCCCCATACTGGACTCGCATAGAGAAGAGTCCCCTCAGCCAACTGGTTCTGGGGCTCTGTTCACAAACAGAACCCACAGAGCCCCAGAACACAAACACATTTCGACCCATCCAAATTATGAGAAGCAAAAAGATAACTAATTGACACACTGGAACGAATCAACCAAGAAACAGCGCACATTGGAGCGCTATTTGGCCCTAAACAGAGAGTACACAGTGTCAGAATACCTGACCACTGTGACTAACCCTAAATTAAGAAAATCCTTGACTATTGTAATGGTTTTGACTTGAGGTTATTGTTTGTAGGGGTGCCAGGTAGGTGGTACCTACCAGAGAAAATATTAATTTCTCCTTTTGGTTTGGGAGGAAATGAGTCCCGTCTGGTCCGTCAAGTCTACACCAATACAAAGGACTCATGTAAAAGTCAGGATGGACATACACTTTTCATAAACCCTTAAAACATTGGAAATAACTTCAAAACAACTGTATTCTTTTGCGTGGGTTGTACTACCAACATAAATGATCACACACATAACAATATAACAAATAATGAGCTCTGGTTCCTCCAGAAATGTCCTGTACCTCGGGCCTAAAGATTCCAGCCCGGTAAAGGAGTTCAGGGAACTCCAGTGACCTTAGTCACGCAATGTTTGTCCGTTCATACAAGTGTAGCGTAAACCCAGTCTCAATCATACAATCAACATATCAACTCTTTTACCACGCAACCCAGAAGAGTATCAAATCTCAGTAAGTCTTCAACTACAACTGACCACATAAATCATCATGGTACACATCACACCAAAACAAATGAAATACCGTATACAAAAAGTTTGTAGTCAGTCGGTCAGTCAGACAATCCAATCCGCCAACAGATCTCCAGCGGAGAAAGGCCACGAAGAAGAACAGAGATGTGTCGTCCAACAGAAGCAAAGAGTGGATCCGATCCTGGGTAAACTAGCTATTAGGCTACAAAGCACACTTTTAAATACAACAAAACAAACGGAATAGAGAAGCTTCGGAACTGAGGGTACACATCCTCATTCGCGTCTCCATCACAACCCCACTTTTGCGTAGCTGAGGCTGGCTATTTAATTGGGAATTAAAGGGGAAGCGCCCTATTGGAAGGAGAAGCACTGAGACGGTTCAGACAAATTCAGGGCCATCACACTATGTACAGACTCAGTGAGCATAGCCTTGCTATTGAGAGAGGCCGCCATAGGCAGACCTGCATCTCGAGAGATGACACACTGCCCACAAAATGAGGTGGAAACTGAGCTGCACTTTCTAACCTTCTGCGAAATGTATGACCATTTTAGAGACACATATTTCCCTCAAATTACACAGTTCCACAAAGAATTTGAAAACAAATGAAACATTGATAAACTCCCATATCTGTTAGGCGAAATAACACAGTGGGCAATCACAGCAGCAAGGGGCCCGTTGCCATGAGAAAAGGGCAACTAGTGGAGCACAAACAACATAGTAAATACAAGCTATATTTGTATGTTTATTTATTTTCCCTTTCATACTTCAACTACTTACACATTGTTACAACATAGCCAATAATATAGCATTTCAAATGTCTATATTCTTTTAACTTTTGTGAGTGATATGTTCACTAATGTTTCCCTTGTTTATTCCCCTGTTGTTTATTGTCTCTTCCATTTGCTTTGGCAATGTAAACATATGTTTCCTATGCCAATAAAGCCCTTTGAATGTAATTGAATTGAGAGAGAGAGAGAGAGAGAGAGCAAAGACAGAGAGAGAGTGAGACGGAGAGAGACAGAGAGAGAGAGAGAGAGCACATAGGGAGCGGGATGGAGAGAGAGAGGGAGAGAGAGAGAGAGAGAGAGAGAGAGAGAGAGAGAGCACATAGGGAGCGGGAGGTAGAGAGATAGGGAGAGAGAGAGAGAGAGAGAGAGGGAGAGAGCCCCCCCCATGGGGAAAAATAAGGCTCTAGTGCACCAGAGAAATCAACACCATGTAACCCACCGTCTCTCCATGCCAAATGTTAGACAGAGAATATAAAAAAATAATCACCTATTCATTAGAAACTACTTCCTGTATAAAAATATACATTCTTCCGTATATGTTGGCTTCAGGATGGTTTCTACGTGGTTGAAGGTCAGAACCAAACTGTACATTTGGACAAACTAAGTCACGAAGTCTGTGGGCTGGGAACTCTCTGAAGAAGGAAAAGCATGTCTGAATGAATCCTTACTTATTTTTTTTTCAGATTCTATGCTGCTGAAATTTGTATCGCTCTGAATTTCCTGCACGAAAATGGAATCATCTACCGAGATTTGAAACTGGACAATGTCCTCTTGGATCACGAGGGACACATCAAGCTCACAGACTACGGGATGTGCAAGGTGAGACACTCAGAACTACTGTACAGTGTACTGTTATAGTACTGCTGAGCTGTTACTGCTGAAGGACTTGTCATTCACTATGTACAACACACGAGGTATCGAAGTCTCACGCTTTTTCTTCTTTTCTCTTTCTTGTCTTTCTCTCGCTCTCTTTCCTACCATCTTTCTCTGTTATCGTCCCTGTATCTCTCCATCTTTAACTCTCTCCTCCTCCATCTCTCTCCTCTATCAGGAGGGCATCAGACCTGGAGACACCACCAGTACATTCTGTGGAACCCCAAACTACATCGGCCCTGAGATCCTCAGAGGGGAAGACTATGGTAGGTCCCTCTCGTCAACAACACACACATGGAGGGAACGGGGAGAACATGAGCTATGGGAATTTGCCTTTGATACTGTTTAACTCATAACAATAACAAAAAAAAACAGGTGAAAAGAATGAACAGATCTCTCTCTCTCATTACCAAACCATTTCTGTCATTACCATACTGTAGCTGAATCTAACCAAGATGGCCGACGGTTGTTTGTCGTCCCTCTCCAGGGTTCAGTGTTGACTGGTGGGCGTTAGGCGTGCTTATGTTTGAGATGATGGCCGGGAGGTCCCCTTTCGACATCATCACCGACAATCCTGACATGAATACCGAGGAGTACCTCTTCCAAGGTGAGAGAGCCCTCTACTACAGTTTGGAGTGGATTCATGACAGCGCTCCTTACCTAATGTCACACAGTGCTTCACTTTGTTAAGTGTGACATCCACTACTACTACTACTAGGCAATATGTAGCACCCACCTGGGTGTTGTATATAGTCTGGCCATGTTGTGTCAAAAACAACACATTCTCTGATCACATTGGCTACTCACTCCTCCACTCAAAGGGCATGATTATTTAGGATAGCAGTACTACATATGTCTTTAAATGTCTTACTATTTATATCTGGAAATGTGTATTTTGGTGCTCCAAACCCCCTCAGACAACACACAAACACACCACACGTCTCTCAATACAGTTCTTATTTATTTATTATGTATTTTGTGTTCAAATCGATAAAGATTTGCACGCAAAAAATAAGTATGAGACATTCGGACAGCTAGAGCAATACCACAGGAGAGCCAATTGCTTCTTGTATGACACATTTGTAGGCTATCAAACGTGTTATGCCATTTAAATCTAATTGATTGAATGGGGATGCCGTTCTGGTTATTTTATTTGTATGTGTTATACTGTACTACAACCCCGCTGGAGCGAACATTCCTCCATACCTCCCCCAGTCTCCACCGTACCCACCCATTGCAGCTTGGGCATGAGCACTGAAACACACGGGCATCTGCCAACCCTTTGGTCTTCCTCACGCCCCCACAGGGCAAGCAGCATGCTCCTGGATGCCACCTCGCTAGCGGAAACCGGCCCCTCTATCCGTAGGGGGTGACCAGCCTTATGTCACCACCCTGACCAGTGCCAACCTCACCCTGGGCAACCCTGGCACACATGCCAACCCCCAGAACCATAGACTGACATACAGAGTGTAGGGTTGGCATGGTGGTATCCAAAGGTCCAGGACAATCAGGTTCTTGCAGTTAGGTTCTAAGCCCGTGAGAGTGTTTGTGTCATGGAACATTTGGTGCCAACCTGGTGGGGGATAGTATTTGGCCAAGCTCTCTCTGTCTGTCTGTCTGTCTGTCTGTCTGTCTGTCTGTCTGTCTGTCTGTCTGTCTGTCTGTCTGTCTGTCTGTCTGTCTGTCTGTCTGTCTGTCTGTCTGTCTGTCTGTCTGTCTGTCTGTCTGTCTGTCTGTCTGTCTGTCTGTCTGTCTGTCTGTCTGTCTGTCTGTCTGTCTGTCTGTCTGTCTGTCTGTCTGTCTGTCTGTCTGTCTGTCTGTCTGTCTGTCTGCCTTTCCATCCATACTATGCTATCTACTATCTACCATACTCTACCGCTCCCCAACCCTTCCTTCTGTTGACCACTAAACACATCACCATCAGTGTTCCTAACCCAGGCCCCGGGCCAAAGCTCCCTCCAGCCCCAGATATTGGCCCCAGAAATTTGCCATTGGCCCCATAAATCTGTCATTGTGCCCTTGAGCAAGCCAGGTAACCTCCCACAACAACAGCTCCCCGGGCACCCAATGTGGCCCCAGAAATCTGCCATTGTGCCCTTGAGCAAGCCAGGTAACCCCCGACAACAACAGCTACCCGGGCACCCAATGTGGCCCCAGAAATCTGCCATTGTGCCCTTGAGCAAGGCAGGTAACCCCCCACAACAGCTCCCCTGGTGCCCAATGTGGCCCCAGAAATCTGCCATTGTGCCCTTGAGCAAGGCAGGTAACCCCCCACAACAGCTCCCCCGGTGCACAATGTGGCAGCCCCTCGCACTTATCCGTTTCAGAGGGGTTGGGTTAATAGCAGAAGTCAAGTTTTGATTAGACAATAAAAATACATGTAAATGTAATCATTTACCCTAACACCGGGGTGCCAACACCATTACAAATGGCACTTCCCTATCTAGTGCACTACTTTTGACCAGGACTCTGGTCAAAAGTAGTGCACTAGATATGGACTAGGGTGCCATTTGGTACACAGACAGAGACTGATCCAGTTAACATTTCATTAGGACTCAGCGTAAACAAACAGATCAGAGAGGGCTGGCCCGGGCATTTAGGAAGAAGAGGAGGATAAACAACTCTCTACTCTTCCATCTGTAATCTGTTCATCAGAAAGCCAGGGAAGTTAAACTGCTTTGCGTCTGCCTTGTCTGCTCCTAGACATGTTAAGGTTTGTTATGACTGTGAGGGGGGGGGGGGGGGGGGGGGGTTTAGGTCAATCAAGGATTTACTTGACCCCACAGAGAATGCATCTAAATAATCTCTCCTTTCTCCTGAAGTGTACACTTGTACACTTCTCTTTATGGCTTTAAGAAACTCCATGTAGGCCAGGCCTACACCAATCCCATTAAATAGGTTTTATATGTGGGTAGGAATGAACATGTGCACAGCTCAGGAGGAAGGAGAGATTATAGGGACGTACCCAGAGTGTCAGTGGCTCCAACTAACCAACAAGGTCAGCTGTTACACAATACCACTAAACTGTTTTCCACTGTGGAAAACAGAACTTGCTGTCCTTCAGTGGTGTGTTGAGCATGTGTGCCGCTTGTCTCAAGGCAGCACGTGACTGAAGCAGTCGCAGAGCAGAGCACCCTCCTCCTCCCCCTTTCCACCCCCTCGCTCCTACGCAGCAGACACAGGCACCCACGGGCACCCACGGGCAGGCCAGATGGTGAATCACCAATTGTTTGCCTCCCTCCCTCTGCAGGATTGTCCTCCCTCTCTCTGTCTCATACATTCTCTCTCTCTCTCTCTCTCTCTCTCTCTCTCTCTCTCTCTCTCTCTCTCTCTCTCTCTCTCTCTCTCTTCCTCTTCCTCTCTCTCTTCCTCTTCCTCTCTGTCTCATACATTCTCTCTCTCTCTCTCTCTCTCTCTCTCTTCCTCTCTCTCTCTCTCTTCCTCTTCCTCTCTCTCTTCCTCTTCCTCTCTGTCTCATACATTCTCTCTCTCTCTCTCTCTCTTCCTCTTCCTCTCTCTCTCTTCCTCTTCCTCTCTCTCTCTCTCTCTCTTCCTCTTCCTCTCTGTCTCATACATTCTCTCTCTCTCTCTCTCTCTCTCTTCCTCTTCCTCTTCCTCTCTCTCGCTCTCTCTCTTCCTCTTCCTCTCTTCCTCTTCCTCTCTGTCTCATACATTCTCTCTCTCTCTCTCTCTCTCTCTCTTCCTCTCTCTCTCTCTCTCTCTTCCTCTTCCTCTCTCTCTCTCTTTCACGTACATTCTCTCTCTCTGTCTTCTCCACACAGTTATTCTGGAAAAAACGATTCGCATCCCAAGGTCCCTGTCGGTAAAGGCTGCCAGCGTGCTGAAGGGCTTTTTAAACAAGGTGAGAGAAGAACACCGTAGTGTTCACCAAGTGCGTCCAATAAAGCGTCTCCCTCCCCCTCAGTGAAAACAGCGTGTGAAGAACCGTGTTCAAGACACCATTAGGACAGCACCATGACAGCCACTCTGTGAAGGCCACAGCCATTTGGCTGAGAGACAGAGTGTGTGTGTGTGTGTGTATGGATGTTTTTACGTGTGTATACAGTGCCTTCAAGAAAGTATTCACACCCCTTGACTTCTTCCACATTTTGTTGTGTTACAGCTTGAATTTAAGATAGATTACATTTAGATTTTGTGTCTGATCTACACACAATATCCCATAATGTCATTTTGTGTAGATCGTTGACAAAAACAATCTAATTAAAACCATTTTAATCCCACTTTGTAACACAACGAAATGTTGAAAAAGTCAAGGAGTGTGAATACTTTCTTAAAGGCACTGTGTGTGTGTGTGTGTGTATACGTATGTGTGTGTGTGTGTGTGCGTGTGTACGTATGTGTGTGTGTGTGTGTGTGTGTGTGTGTGTACGTATGTGTGTGTGTGTGTGTGTGCGCGTGTGTACATGCGGCCACGTGTGTGTGTTGCTCATAGTGTTTCTACGTGTTTGAGTGTATCATCCCTGATATACATGGCTATGGTAAGACACTATAGTGGGGGAGTGAATGGTCTTGGGTCTCACCCTTAGGCTGATATAAAACAGGTCAATTTAACCTTTGCCAGTTAGTATTACAATTATTGTACTGATGAAAATACCACATCCCCACTGTTGGGAGTCAGCAGGTGGGTGGTGGTTTGTCCAAATGACATATGTAGAGGGGCTGATGAAATAGACTGGGGGGGGGGGGGGGGGGGGGGGGGGTAGCTAATACAGTGGGGAGAAAAAGTATCTGAACCGTTTAGAATTACCTTCTGCATAAATTGGTCATAATATTTTATCGGATCACAACAATAGACAAATACAGTCTGCTTAAACTAATAACACACAAACAACTATAATTTTTCATGTCTTTATTGAACACACCGTGTAAACATTCACAGTGCAGGTTGGAAAAAGTATGTGAACCCTTGGATTTAGTAACTGGTTGACCCTCCTTTGGCAGCAATAACCTCAACCAAATGCTTTCTGTAGTTGCAGATCAGACCTGCACAACGGTCAGGAGGAATTTTGGACCATTCCTCTTTACAAAACTGTTTCAGTTCCACAATATTCTTGGGATGTCTGGTGTGAACCATTCTTTTGAGGTCATTCCACAGCATCTCAATCGGGTTGAGGTCAGGACTGACTGGGCCACTCCAGAAGGCGTATTTTCTTCTGTTCAAGCCATTCTGTTGTTGATTTACTTCTCTGTTTTGGGTTGTTGTCCTGTTGGATCACCTAACTTCTGTTGAGTTTCAATTTACCGACTGCTAGCCTTACATTCTCCTGCAAAATGTTTTGATAAACTTGGGAATTCATTTTTCCGTCGATGATAGCAAGCTGTCCAGGCCCTGAGGCAGCTCCAAACCATGATGCTCCCTCCACCATACTTTACAGTGGGAATGAGGTTTTGATGTTGGTGTGCTGTGCCTTTTTTTCTCCACACATAGTGTTGTGTGTTCCTTCCAAACAACACACCTTTAGTTTCATCTGTCCACAGAATATTTTGCCAGTAGCGCTGTGGAACATCCAGGTGCTCTTTTGCGAACTTCAGACATGCAGCAATGTTCTTTTTGGACAGCAGTGGCTTCTTCCGTGGTGTCCTCCCATAAACACCATTCTTGTTTAGTGTTTTACGTATTGTAGACTCGTCAACAGAGATGTTAGCATCTTCCAGAGATTTCTGTAAGCCTTTAGCTGACACTCTAGGATTCTTCTTAACCTCATTGAGAATTCTGCGCTGTGCTCTTGCAGTCACCTTTGCAGGACGGCCACTCCTAGGGAGAGTAGCAACAGTGCTGAAATTTCTCCATTTATAGACAATTTGTCTTACCGTGGACTTTTAGAGGTACTTTTGTAACACTTTCCAGCTTCATGCAAGGCAACAATTCTTAATCTTAGGTCTTCTGAGATCTCTTTAGTTCGAGGTATGGTTCACTTCAGGCAGTGCTTCTTGTGAATAGCAAACTCAAATTTTGATTTTTTTTATTGGGCAGGGCAGCTCTAACCAACATCTCCAATCTCGTCTCGTTGATTTGACCCCAGGTTAGTTGACTCCTGACTCCAATTAGCTTTTGGAGAAGTCATTAGCCTTGGGGTTCACATACCTTCTCCAACCTACACTGTGAATGTTTAAATAATGTAATCAATATAGACAATAAAAATACAATAATTTGTGCGTTATTAGTTTAAGCACACTGTGTTTGTCTATTGTTGTGGCTTAGATGAAGATCAGATCACATTTTATGTCAAATTTATGCAGAAATCCAGGTGATTCCAAAGGGTTCATATAATTTTACATCTCTACATTATACCAAGATCACATTGCTGTAAATTGCTGTAATTGATGTGATAAGCCAACACCGTGCTTCTTTCTGCCTCTGCACTGCTTGCTCTTTGGGGTTTTAGGCTGGGTATCTGTAAACCGCTTTGTGACAATTGCTTCTGTTAAAATCGGTTTATATTTCATTGAGCACACAAACTCTTGATTCTACTAATTTCTCTCCACCTAACAGGACCCCAAAGAGCGTCTGGGTTGCCAGGTCCAAACGGGCTTCGCTGACATCAAGTCGCACACGTTTTTCCGCAGTATAGACTGGGACCAGGTAAGCCTCCAATCATATCCACTTAAACAGCGTAGAAGAATAAATGTGAATAAACCCATCTTGGTCGGTCAGTATCACCTGTGGGAACCCATCTTGGTCGGTCAGTATCACCTGTGGGAACCCATCTTGATCGGTCCGTATCACCTGTGGGAACCCATCTTGGTCGGTCAGTATCACCTGTGGGAACCCATCTTGGTCGGTCAGTATCACCTGTGGGAACCCATCTTGATCGGTCAGTATCACCTGTGGGAACCCATCTTGGTCGGTCAGTATCACCTGTGGGAACCCATCTTGGTCGGTCAGTATCACCTGTGGGAACCCATCTTGATCGGTCAGTATCACCTGTGGGAACCCATCTTGGTCGGTCAGTATCACCTGTGGGAACCCATCTTGATCGGTCAGTATCACCTGTGGGAACCCATCTTGATCGGTCAGTATCACCTGTGGGAACCCATCTTGGTCGGTCAGTATCACCTGTGGGAACCCATCTTGATTGGTCAGACACTCAGTATCACCTGTGGGAACCCATCTTGGTCGGTCAGTATCACCTGTGGGAACCCATCTTGATCGGTCAGTATCACCTGTGGGAACCCATCTTGATTGGTCAGACACTCAGTATCACCTGTGGGAACCCATCTTGATCGGTCAGTATCACCTGTGGGAACCCATCTTGATCGGTCAGTATCACCTGTGGGAACCCATCTTGGTCGGTCAGTATCACCTGTGGGAACCCATCTTAATCGGTCAGTATCACCTGTGGGAACCCATCTTAATCGGTCAGTATCACCTGTGGGAACCCATCTTGGTCGGTCAGTATCACCTGTGGGAACCCATCTTGATCGGTCAGTATCACCTGTGGGAACCCATCTTGATCGGTCAGTATCACCTGTGGGAACCCATCTTGGTCGGTCAGTATCACCCTTGGGAACCCATCTTGGTCGGTCAGTATCACCTGTGGGAACCCATCTTGGTCGGTCAGTATCACCTGTGGGAACCCATCTTGATCGGTCAGTATCACCCGTGGGAACCCATCTTGGTCGGTCAGTATCACCCGTGGGAACCCATCTTGGTCGGTCAGTATCACCCGTGGGAACCCATCTTGGTCGGTCAGTATCACCTGTGGGAACCCATCTTGATTGGTCAGACACTCAGTATCACCCGTGGGAACCCATCTTGATCGGTCAGACACTCAGTATCACCCGTGGGAACCCATCTTGGTCGGTCAGACACTCAGTATCACCCGTGGGAACCCATCTTGGTCGGTCAGACGGTCAGCATGTTACTTTAATTCCCATTATGTCTATTTTGCATTACGTCATGCTGCAATGATGCTGCAATGATGCTAGAATGATGCTGTAATGATGGGTACGCTATCCTTTACATCAGCAATATCTCATGAAAATGGTACCAAAAATACTTGCATGCTGACTGCAGGAAAGTTCAACAGAGCTGTTGCCAGAGAATTTAATGTTCATTTCTCTACCGTAAGCCGCTTCCAACATCGTTTTAGAGAATTTGGCAGTACGTCCAATCGGTCTCACAACCGCAGGTCACGTGTAACCACGCCAGCCCAGGTCCTCCACATCTGGGCCTAACTCCCCAGTGGGTGGGCCTGGCTCCCAAGTGGGTGGGCCTATGCCCTCTCAGGCCCACCCATGGCTGCGCCCCTGCCCAGTCATGTGAAATCCATAGATTAGGGCCTAATGAGTTTATTTAAATTGACTGATTTCTCAGTAAACTGTAACTCAGTCAAATCGTTGAAATTGTTGCATGTTGCATTTATATTTTTGTTCAGTATTGAGCGGTTGAAACAATATTTACTCTTATTGCTAATGGTTAGTTACAGCTCAAGGCATTTTCGATGGCCTGACTTTGTTAACTTCGACAACTAGGAAGTTTCCCGTCAGATTCCTTCCAAGTCATTTCCCTCAGCAATCAGCCCAATGTAATTAGTGTATTTACTAGTTAACTAGTTAACTAGTTAACCAGGGCCCCTTAGGGAGCTAAATGAACGGAACACTCAGAGAAACAGGGTGTCAGACCACTGCTGTGTAGAACACATTGACTGCTTCCTCTTTGTAGGACCACCACAAAGTTCATTCTAAATGACCAACATGCACCGTTCAACAGCAACTCTGTGTGTGTGTGTGTGTGTGTGTGTGTGTGTGTGTGTGTGTGTGTGTGTGTGTGTGTGTGTGTGTGTGTGTGTGTGTGTGTTGAGGGGAGGTTGTTTAATTGATTTGAAAGCATCATGGAAGTAGGAGTGAGGTCAATGTTTAGCGGCTTCCGTATGTCTTCAGTAATTACAGTGAGGTACCAAAAGTATTAGGACAGGGACACCTTTGTTGTTGTTTTGTCTCTGTACTCCAGCACTTAGGATTGGAAATCATACAATGACTATGAGGTCAAAGTGCAGACGGTCAGCTTTAATTTGAGTGCATTTTCAAAGTTACAGATGCATAAATATAATTTCCCTCGAAAAATGCTAACCTCCCCTGTTATTGGTAATGGTGAGAGGTTAGCATGTCTTGGGGCTTTGATATAAAATGCTAACCTCCCCTGTTATTGGTAATGGTGAGAGGTTAGCATGCCTTGGGGGTATGATATAAAATGCTAACCTCCCCTGTTATTGGTAATGGTGAGAGGTTAGCATGTCTTGGGGGTATGATATAAAATGCTAACCTCCCCTGTTATTGGTAATGGTGAGAGGTTAGCATGCCTTGGGGGTATGATATAAAATGCTAACCTCCCCTGTTATTGGTAATGGTGAGAGGTTAGCATGTCTTGGGGGAATGATATAAAATGCTAACCTCCCCTGTTATTGGTAATGGTGAGAGGTTAGCATGTCTTGGGGGAATGATATAAAATGCTAACCTCCCCTGTTATTGGTAATGGTGAGAGGCTAGCATGTCTTGGGGGAATGATATAAAATGCTAACCTCCCCTGTTATTGGTAATGGTGAGAGGTTAGCATGTCTTGGGGGAATGATATTTGACCCTCTGTAACTTTCTCACTCATCATTATTCACGATTCATTCAAGAGTATCCGTAATCATAGTAGCATACACATTAATGTAGACATGTTTAAAAACATATTCTATACTTATTTACAATAAAAATGACACAATACATTATATACCATTAATTTCTATTAGGCACAAAATAAACTGAAACACAACCGAAACAAACTTCAAATTAATCCAACAAGTTTGTAGAGTCACAAGCTTGATGTAATCATTGCGTTTCAAGGATTCCCTGAAATGGGGGGGACTATGTATAAAAAGTGCTAGAATTTCTAAACAGTTCACTTCATAGTAATTATATCATTTCAAATCCTAAGCGCTGGAGTACAGAGCCCCCCCCCCCCCAAAACAAAAAATAATGTCACTGTCCAACTATTTGCTCATACACAGTGACCTGGACAGGATTCAGTGTTTCAGCACATTATTCGTTTCTAGTCAGTCTATCCTGTATATTCAACACAAATGACAGGAAATGCCTTGTTCACAGCCGTACCTCCTTTTCTGTGACATGCTTTTGGCAATATCAGTTGTCAATAGAATATGTTAGTCAACAGCATCTCATGAGGTCATGTTTAAGACTTTGTAACAATGGATATTATTACGTTAAAAAAACATTCTCAGGAAAAGCAGTAGAACTAGATTTATAGCCAACTGGTCTCTGTTACGATCATGTTTAGATGAGACCAAGACATCATGGGAAAGACGTTATCTTCTGGTTGTTATCTGGTCAGATTACAATTATTTCGAGTTTCTAAAAAAACGTTGACAAACATCTTTATACAAACAGTAAAAACAACCTGATCAAGCATATAAAAGATGATATAATGGCATCACTGTAACATGTTTTGTCTGCTGGTTTAGTCACTTCTACCTCCTGACTACGACCAGCCATTGTAAGAATATTCTAAGATAAATACACAACGCAGAGGACTAAAGGTCAAGAGGGAATTAACAATCAATGGAAATAGTTGTTTTTCAGTTCAACATCTGTTTAGAATCTGTGGAGGTGTTCCAGTCTGGGACTCATAGTTACATGTGGCAAGTTCTCATTGGTCCAAATTGTCTATACATTGATCCTGCAACGGAATACTTGGTATTTGGCCATTGGCCCAATTTTACTGCAAGAAATTCTAATTGGTCAGCTACAGGCTAGGCTTGGGTATAAACGACATCCTGTCTCTTTGTTCAGTGGAGAAAACACTGAGGACAGGGGAGAATAAACATTGACCATCTACTTTCCAGCATAAAAACTATGATTTGTTCTCTTTGAATAAATATATTTTTCTCCACGTGATTTGTTTTTTGAGGTCTGTGTTATTGAAGAATAAATTAAACTGCTAAGACCAATCAGATACACTCTGCAAAGGTGGATTGCCTTATGGGTAGATATGAGGGAACATCTTAATGGAATGAAGTGCAGCCCATGTCCATAACATAAGTGTCCCTGCTCAGTGCCAAGCTGAGCACTGTAACGTCAGAGGCGACGCCAGCCTATCCTGTGGGAGGATCAGAACCCAGTAACCAGCTGCAGTATCGTGGCTCTTACCAGAGATACAGTGGAGCATCATAACCCCCTGCAAGATGATTAGAGGCAGGCAGTGATTAGATAACTGGTCGAGACAGACAAACAGATACCCTGATGTGATTTCTCTTTCCTACATAGACTAAAGTCTACAGTGGAACACAACGTCCATGCCCCAAAATAATGATGTCAAAGATACAAAGCCGTGGGTAAGCCTCTCTTGGCCCATAGTAGGCTTTGGTGATATACCTTTTATACCGTTTATACCGTGGTATTTCTGAATACAGAAGGTATGATTTTCATTTGATTTTATTTGGGGGGATGGGGGCCCCCCGCCATTCCCCCAAATAAAATCGAATGATTTTATGGGTGCTCCCCAGCAAACATGCTATGCCACTGCTTATAACTATAAGTTAAGTATAACTATAAGAAATCTAAGATGTGTCAAATAAATAATATCCAGGTCAGGGCTCCAACTATGCTTTTGGTTTGCTAGCTACAGTTGAAGTCGGAAGTTTACATACACTTAGGTTGGAGTCATTAAAACTCATTTTTCAACCACTCCACACATTTCTTGTTAACAAACTATAGTTTTGGCAAGTTGGTTAGGACATCTACTTTGTGCATGACACAAGTAATTTTTCCAACAATTGTTTACAGACAGATTATTTCACTTATAATTCACTGTATCACAATTCCAGTGGGTCAGAAGTTTACATACACTAAGTTGACTGTGTCGTTAAACAGGTTGGAAAATTCCAGAAAATTATGTCATTGCTTTAGGAACTTCTGATAGGCTAATTGACATCATTTGAGACAATTGGAGGTCTACTTGTGGATGTATTTCAAGGCCTACCTCAGTGCATCTTTGCTTGACATCATGGGAAAATCAGAAGAAATCAGCCTGATTCATCCTTGGGAGCAATTTCCAAACGCCTGAAGGTACCACGTTCATCTGTACAAACAATAGTACGCAAGTATAAACACCATGGGACCACGCAGCCGTCATACCACTCAGGAAGGAGACGCATTCTGTCTCCTAGAGATGAACGTACTTTGGTGTGAAAAGTGTAAATCAATCCCAGAACAACAGCAAAGGACCTTGTGAAGATGCTGGAGGAAACAGGTACAAAAGTATCTATATCCACAGTAAAACGAGTCCTATATCGACATAACCTGAAAGGCCGCTCAGCAAGGAAGAAGCCACTGCTCCAAAACCGCCATAAAAAAGCCAGACTACGGTTTGTAACTGCACATGGGGACAAAGATCGTACTTTTGGAGAAATTTCTTCTGGTCTGATGAAACAAAAATAGAACTGTTTGGCCATAATGACCATCGTTATGTTTGGAGGAAAAAGGGGGAGGCTTGCAAGCCGAAGAACACCATCCCAACCGTGAAGCACGGGGGTGGCAGCATCATGTTGTGGGGGTGCTTTGCTGCAGGAGGGACTGGTGCACTTCAGAAAATAGATGGCATCATAAGGGAGGAAAATTATGTGGATATATTGAAGCAACATCTCAAGACATCAGTCAGGAAGTTAAAGCTTGGTCGCAAAAACCATATCAATATGAATCACAACACAGGCTCCTAAGGGAGCGCCGGCTTTCCCTCTGAAGCAGTGACACCTTTGAATATCATTTACCTCATGCTCTTTTATTTTTTGTTGTGTGTTTTAACCCACCTTCCTGCCAGAGAGAGAGAGACAGCTATCAACTTGATGCATTTTATTTGCAGATGTTGAGAGGTAAGACATGTTCTTCAGTCACAATAGTGTCTTAGCGTTTGCCGTCACATGTTGCCATCTAGAAACAAGATTGCAGACCGTTCTAGAGTGTAGCACCAGAGAGAGTGGTTCAGAATGCAGACTGTTCCAGAGTGTAGCACCAGAGAGAATGGTTCAGAATGTAGACTGTTCTAGAGTGTAGCACCAGAGAGAATGGTTCAGAATGCAGACTGTTCCAGAGTGTAGCACCAGAGAGAGTGGTTCAGAATGCAGACTGTTCTAGAGTGTAACACCAGAGAGAGTGGTTCAGAATGCAGACTGTTCTAGAGTGTAACACCAGAGAGTGGTTCAGAATGCAGACTGTTCTAGAGTGTAGCACCAGAGAGTGGTTCTGAATGCAGACTGTTCCAGAGTGTAGCACCAGAGAGTGGTTCAGAATGTAGACTATTCCAGTTTAGCCCCAGAGAGGGATTCAGAATGCAGACTGATCCAGGGTGTCGCAACAGAGAGTGGTTCAGAATGCAGACTGTTCTAGAGTGTAGTACCAGAGAGAGTGGTTCCGAATGCAGACTGTTCCAGAGTGTAGCACCCGAGAGAGTGGTTCTGAATGCAGACTGTTCAGAGTGTAGCACCAGAGAGTGGTTCAGAATGCAGACTGTTCCAGAGTGTAGTGCCAGAGAGTGGTTCAGAATGCAGACTGTTCCAGAGTGTAGTGCCAGAGATTGGTTCAGAATGCAGACTGTTCAGAGTGTAGCACCCGAGAGAGTGGTTCAGAATGCAGACTGTTCAGAGTGTAGTACCAGAGAGTGGTTCAGAATGCAGACTGTTCCTGGGTGTAGTACCAGAGAGTGGTTCAGAATGCAGACTGTTCCAGAGTGTAGTACCAGAGAGAGTGGTTCAGAATGCAGACTGTTCCAGAGTGTAGCACCAGAGAGAGTGGTTCAGAATGCAGACTGTTCCAGAGTGTAGCACCCGAGAGAGTGGTTCTGAATGCAGACTGTTCAGAGTGTAGCACCAGAGAGAGTGGTTCAGAATGCAGACTGTTCCAGAGTGTAGCACCAGAGAGAGTGGTTCTGAATGCAGACTGTTCAGAGTGTAGCACCAGAGAGTGGTTCAGAATGCAGACTGTTCCAGAGTGTAGCACCAGAGAGAGTGGTTCTGAATGCAGACTGTTCAGAGTGTAGCACCAGAGAGTGGTTCAGAATGCAGACTGTTCAGAGTGTAGCACCAGAGAGAGTGGTTCAGAATGCAGACTGTTCAGAGTGTAGCACCAGAGAGAGTGGTTCAGAATGCAGACTGATCCTGAGTGTAGCACCAGAGAGTGGTTCAAAATGCAGACTGATCCAGAGTGTAGCACCAGAGAGTGGTTCAGAATGCAGACTGATCCTGAGTGTAGCACCAGAGAGTGGTTCAGAATGCAGACTGTTCTAGAGTGTAGCACCAGAGAGAGTGGTTCAAAATGCAGACTGATCCAGAGTGTAGCACCAGAGAGTGGTTCAGAATGCAGACTGATCCAGAGTGTAGCACCAGAGAGAGTGGTTCAGAATGCAGACTGATCCAGAGTGTAGCACCAGAGAGAGTGGTTCAGAATGCAGACTGATCCAGAGTGTAGCACCAGAGAGAGTAGTTCAGAATGCAGACTGTTCTAGAGTGTAGCACCAGAGAGAGTGGTTCAGAATGCAGACTGATCCAGAGTGTAGCACCAGAGAGTGGTTCAGAATGCAGACTGATCCAGAGTGTAGCACCAGAGAGAGTGGTTCAGAATGCAGACTGATCCAGAGTGTAGCACCAGAGAGAGTGGTTCAGAATGCAGACTGATCCAGAGTGTAGCACCAGAGAGAGTGGTTCAGAATGCAGACTGATCCAGAGTGTAGCACCAGAGAGAGTGGTTCAGAATGCAGACTGTTCAGAGTGTAGCACCAGAAAGTGGTTCAGAATGCAGACTGTTCAGAGTGTAGCACCAGAGAGAGTGGTTCAGAATAAAGACTGTTCCAGAGTGTAGCACCAGAGAGAGTGGTTCAGAATGCAGACTGTTCAGAGTGTAGCACCAGAGAGAGTGGTTCAGAATGCAGACTGTTCAGAGTGTAGCACCAGAGAGAGTGGTTCAGAATGCAGACTGTTCCAGAGTGTAGCACCAGAGAATGGTTCAGAATGCAGACTGTTCAGAGTGTAGCACCAGAGAGAGTGGTTCAGAATGCAGACTGTTCCAGAGTGTAGCACCAGAGA